>NC_056739.1:1623344293-1623524293 GCF_019279795.1 Protopterus annectens
CATTCCCAGTGTGTCTGATGAGACTTGAAGTCTGCCTGCTCTGCACTAGGTATAGTTATACACTCTGACCCAACATCTCCATCAAATCGCCATACATTGGTGCAAACATCCATGATGTCACCAGGTGATAGCAGCAGTATGTCACATAATGAAGCCCAGTCCAGTGTGACACTTGGTAGCCCGTTTTTTGGAAAGAAAGTTGTGTCAAACTACTTTAGATTAGTACAACCCTCAGTGGTGTCCCTGGATTATGGCAGCAATACTTCAAGTGAAGAAGCTCAGTCCAGTGTGACACTGCGTAGTCCGCCCTTAGGAAAGGAAGTTGTTTCAGTCCATAATGAGCCCTTGTTAACTGATGACAGTGTACATTTATGCCACAGGGAGGAGATGCAACATAATGCTGGCATTTTAAATAGATCAATAAGTGGTAATACCACACTGTTACATAAGTGGGAGAGTACATTGCATCCCAGACTTTGCGGCACTGGTTGGCTCAACAAATACTCTTTAAGTCCCGATCACAATGAGCTTGACTTCTTCAATCTCATGTTTCCTCCTCACTGTATCAACTGATCGTAGAGAAGACTAACCAGTATGGTTTGAAGTGTAATCAGGCTGTGGGTAAGGAAGACCCACGGTAAACCCCTGTCAACTCTAGTATTAAAGCTTTCTTCACTGTAAAGATTTACATGACCTTGATACCACTTCCAGAGTAAAGAAAGTACTGGGGAAACACACCCTTTATACATGGATTACTTCATGGCAAAGTTCATGCCACATATAACATTCAAAAGAATTCATCAGTTCTTTCATCTTAGTGATAACATGTCCAGCCTTCCCAAGAGTCAGCCAGGGCATGACAAGTCACACCCTATATGGCCCGTAATGAATGCCTTGCTAGAGGCTTTAAAAAGGCAATATAACCTTCACAGAGAGGTTAGTCTTGAAGAGGCTCTGGTGGCATTTTAAGATCTTGTGGCATTATGCCAGTACATGCCAGCTAAGCCGTAGAAGTATGGTATTAAGGTATGGATGCTGGCTGACAAGTCAGAATGGGTACATCAGTAACATTCAGGTTTACACTGGAAGGTAAGAAGGGACACCTGAGGTAGGATTCACACGCCATGTAGTCATGGATTTGATGAAAGATTTGCGTGGTAAACATCACCACTTATATTTTGACAGTTTCTTCATATCAGTAGCTTTGGCAAATAAATTATTGCAGCATGGACTGTATTGCTGTGGGACTATGTGCACTAGTCGAGCAAACTAAGAACTACTTTGTGTAGAAGGCAGAGCGATGGCACGTGAGTGCAGATTCCCTGCCATCACTCTTGCCATGCTATAGCAATTTCATGAATGGCATTGATGTGGCAGACCACCTACATGCCCAGTATACTACTGGAAGAAGAGCTTCAAAGTGGTGGGTATATCTATTCTAGTTCCTGTGGTATGTGGCTGTTGCTAATGCTTCCCTTCTGCTTTAAAACATTTCCAGTCAACAGGTACATTTGAGGCATAGTAGTCATCACCAATGAGCACACCTTGATATTTGTGAACAGTTGTTGATACTAATGCTTGCTCAGCATCTGTGTAGATCTCTGGCATACCATAAAAAGAGTCCTTCACTGAAGGGAGATGAACATGCCACTACAAGGGGACTACATTATCCCATCAGAAAGCAGAAAAGGCAGATGTCATGGCTGTCTAATACAGAAGATATGCACAGAGCTATCACAGGTATGCCTGAAATGTGTTATAAACTTGTGTCATTAATGCTTTGCGCCATACCACAGCTGTGCAGAGACTGTGTCAGTTGAGTCAACATGATTACTGCAGACCTGGCAAAATTAGGAGTGATTGCACACAGATGAAAATAAAACTAATGCTGTTTTACCCAAATCTCTGTCAACACAGAAACAATCCTTCATTACCACATTAGCAAATAATACCTCAATTGAAACAGTTTCCAACACAAAGCTTCTTGGTGTCTTAATTGATGATAACTTAACATATGATCAACACATCAGTCAAGCCATCAAGAAATCTCACCAAAAGTTGGGTTTCTTCTACAGAAACAAACCCTTTCTGACTGACTACTCTAGGAATTCTTCAGCAACATCATATCTTCTCCCTTCACTTCTGTACACAGCACCCATCTTAAATAAACTTCACTCCATTTTAAAAAATAAACTAGAGATAAATAATCCCCACCTACTTACCCGTACCAAGAATCTCTTCATTCAGTGGAAACATGGCTAACATCCAACCCACTCCTACTCAACCCAAATAAAACTAAACTCCTCCTCTTTCTTCCTAAATCTCTCTCAACATGTCAAATGTACCTTTACTGTCTCCTCCCTAAACAACACAATTAACAAGATTGAACCCCACACTAAACTACTAGGGTCATTATTGACGAACAACTAAAATTTGATCCTCACATCCATAACTGAATTAAGATAACTCATCAGAAACTTAGCCTTCTCTATAGAAACAAAAAAATTCTCAGAAATGAATCGAAACTCTCTCTCTAGCACAAGCCTATCTACTACCCACCCTATTATATAATGCCCCAATCCTTACTACCCTTCAAACAAATCTAGTGACAAAACTTGAACTCACTTATAATAAAGTTGCTAGATTTGGCACTAATTAATCCTACCACTCACACCACTGCTTATCTCTAAAAAAACCTACAGTGGCTAGAATTGTACCACCAACTGCTACTGCCCCAACTACACTTGACATACTCCATCTTAAACCAACCCCTCTCTTGTCCTGCTCTCTCAACTCTCATCACTTCTTACATATCTAACCCTACATTCTGCAACTCAGAACAACACCTCCAGCAGGTCTACAAACCCAATAAAACCATTGACAAATTTCTCTATAATCACTCTGTCGCCACTGCTTGAAATAAACTGCCCCCATATTTAAGATCGATCTCCAACACAAACTGTTTAAAAAAACATTAAAAGACAATCTATTAAACTCTTGGACTTGCTCCTGCACTGACCCTACTTAATGTACCTCTCCCCTCTGCTTTAAACATTTTCCCTCCTATTAATCTATTACCACTTGCCTTACATCTGTAAGAAATTGTACTGTGACTATGCCTATGATTAAACTGTATTGTGATTACTGTTATACGGTATTATATTTCTATTTCGGTGACCATGTAAATTAGCAAACTGTATGTGATTACTGTTATAGTGAATGTTACTACCATTATACTTATTGTGTTGTTAATTTTTATACTATGCATTTGGAGCTTTTCTCCTCAGGTCTCCGCTGAAAAAGGGCATCTGCCCAGTTGGATTAACCCGGTCAATAAATGTCAAATAAATAAATAAATAAATAGAGGTTTGCTACAATAAAATAGCCAAGTTGGCATACAACATACCAAACTGTTCACAACACTGCCTAACACTTGAAGCACCTACACTAGCTTGAACTACTTAATTACCTTAATTACTCCCACCTGCTCAGTGCCCACAAATAATACCCAAACTATACACCTGCCCATCACTACAAAACAACCTCAAACTCTGCTTCTCTCCTAGGAATCTCAACTCACAGAACAAACATCTTCTGACCAGTCTCACAACAGTGCAGGTGACTTACTTTACTCAACCTACATTGCTACACAGTGGAGCTCTGTCCCATCCACCCTAAAACTAAACAGCATTATCATGTTTCAAACAAACCTAAAACTTAACTTCCTTATGGCTATGCTCTTGCTCCCATCCTGACTAAACTTACCTTTTTTTTTTCTGTTTCTCTTCCATTGCCAATCTCTCTTATCAGTCACCCTGACTTGTTCACCTTTCTTATCCATGTTTCATTGTCTTTCATCCTCACTACTGCTCCTCCAACTAACTTATATCCATAATCTTGTCCTAATACCCCCTGTTATAGGTTCATAGGTAGGTACTAGGCTATCGGCTCTAGGGCCCATACAAGCCTAGCCAAAAAATGTACCCTGGCTTTCGCCACCCAAGAAAATTATTTTCCTGTGCCCCTGTCGAGCAGAGCCACAGAAGTGATCCCCGGGGTGAATTTCCTATTTCCCATCCAATCATCAAGATTTTTCTTGAAGAGTGCTAATGAGGAGCTCTGTTTGACATAGATAGGTAGTCTGTTCCAGAGTATGGGAAGTCTCTGGGACAGGAATCTATCCCTCCAGCATGTTCTGTTTATTGTGGTGACAAGGTTAAGGTCCCTAGAGCGTGTAGCTTGGAGGGATTGGGATTTCTTTAAGTGGAGCATGTCCAACAGCTCTGGGTTTGACATAGCTTTGTATGTTAGGCAGAGATCACCCCTGAGTAGGCGATATGCGATGGAGTAAAGCTGTAGCTTTTTGAGACAGTCTGCATAGGGCATCTGTTTGAGGCCAGTAATCATCTTTGTGAGGTATTTCTGTGGTCTTTCCAGTTGTTGCAGATGTCTTGTGAGGTACATACCAAAAGGGGAGTTGTACTCTATAATGGGTCTAATGAGTGATGAGTAGAGGGGAACAATGACCTCATTTTTTCTGGATGAGAATCCTTTTGTGATGAGATGAGCCACGTAGAAGGACTTCCTGACCACTGTGGCGATGTGATTATCAAAGGAGAGACTACTGTCCACCTGTGTCCCAAGGTCTCTTATCACATTTTCGGCATTAAGTAGACTACCAGCTATGTGGTAGTTCATGGGTATAGAGTTTTTACCAAAGGGGATGACAATACACTTTTTGGTATTGAGCTTCAGGCCATGGCTTTGACACCAAGTATCTGTCTCAGTGAGGCCCTTTTGTAGTTTGTCCACATCGTTAGGAGTTTCGATTATGGCTCCTAGTTTGCAGTCCTCTTGCAAACTTTGTTAGCTAAAGACCTTCTGTGTTGGCCTGCACTTCAGAGAAGTAGATACCAAACAGGAGAGGACCCAGGACTGAACCCTGTGGTACTCCACTTGTCACTGGTCTGATGTCGGATTTGGAATCCGCAACTTTCACAGTGTGGGTTCTGTCCGTGAGCCAGTTGGCAACCCATCTTGTGACATAGGGATTTATACCTAGTTTAGTGAGCTTATCTATAATTCCAGAGTGGGGGATGGTGTCGAAAGCCTTGGCGAGATCTAGATAAGCTGTGTGAACCATTTTACCCTCATCTATGGCTTTGGTGACTGCTTCAAAGAAGTCAATCAGGTTTAGGAGACATGGTCTGCCTTTTACAAATCCAAACTGAGTAGGGTCCAGAGTTTGGAGATTACCAATGTCTTTGTTTATGAGTTCCATGATGATACGTTCCATGGCCTTGCAGACCAGGCTCGTCAGGCTAATGGGGCGGTAGTTCCCAGGGTCCGTCGTGGCTCCCCCTTTGTGGAGTGGGATAACTGTCGCGGTGCGCCATTCAGTGGGTACAAAGCCTGAGGTGAGGCTATGATTGAACATGGTACTTAGGTGGGGCGCCAGTTCGTTCTGTAGTTCATGTAGAACGCAGCCTGGGATGTTGTCTGGTCCCATGGATGCTGTGATGTTCTTCGTGTTTCACTGTTGCAGTCATAACTGTTGGGTGCTCCTGCCGGCAGGCAGCCCGAGGTCGGCCAGAATTCCAAAGTCTGGGTCCGGTGTCGGCCGTACCAGCTAGTACCCTGACGTCAGAACATAGAGGTATAAAGCTGACAGCCGACGCCATCTTCTCCTGTCTTTCTTGCCGTGCGGTGGAAAGCAGCTCGCAAGTTGTTGGTTGGCGGATTCAGGACAACGTGCTTTGATTGTCATCGGTCCGAAGCTTTCTTCTTCTCTTCTCAAGCTAAGTACCCCGTTGGGGAAACTTTTTTCTTGCTCCTCCGATGTCAGAAAAAGTTAATAATTGTATATCGTGTGGAAAACAAATACCTCATAAAGATTTCCACTCTTACTGTCTTCCTTGCTTGGGCCCTGATCACGACATTTCTTGCTGTCGGTTTTGTGCCAGGTTTAATTCTCGCACAATTAAGCATACGATTGGGCCTTGAATTATTTCGGTAGACGGTTTAACTATAGGATGTCGTCGGATACTTTACCGACAACCGGAATTCACAAGAAACGCAAGGACAAGGATAGGCCTCCGAGGTCCAAACAGGATACTTTGCAGCCGGAGCCAGCTTCGGGTTTGGCTGTCGTCAGTGAGGTGCTTTTGCAGCCCCTGTCGTCAGCCACTTCGGAACCGATGGCCGACATGGACTCCCATGGGGAGCCAACTAGGCCTAGTATTTTAGCTGCTGCAGGACCTTCGGACGTCGCTCCTTCAGATGGGTCCGGAACCGCTGTGCAGGTACCGGCTTCTGAGGGGGTTTTCAGGCCTTCTCATATCACTATTACTACAAAGACAAAGGCAAAGTCAAAGACCCCTGTTAAGCCAAGGATTTCTTCTCAAGCTTCTTCGGATTCAGCTCCCAAGACCCAGATGCAATTATTAAGAATGGCTGAAGATTTGCTTACTATGATTAGAGGCTCTCACCCTCCTCCTGAAAAAAGGCCTAGGCAGGATATTCCTTTGGATTCCTCTGATCAGACTTCTGTGTCTTCAGTCTCTTCCTCTGACCAGGATTACTCTTTTCCTCCCTATGAGGATTCTGATGCAGAGGATTCTATTCCCTCTGCTTCTCCCCCTGAAGATTTTTCTTTTGGGGAGACTTTGCATGAGATGAGAGAGCATTTTCATTGGGAAGGCCAGGATTATTCTGCTACTAAGAGAGACTTAGGGAGTTTCTTCTTCTCCCTCAACACAGGCCTTTGGCTATTCCTCCTGTTCTTGATATTGTGGATGATGCTTTCTCTGAGGCTAACCTGAACCCTGATTCCTTTCCGCCTGCTCCTTCTAAGCCGGATAGATTTTACAGGGTCCCTGATTCCCATCAATTTTTGTATAAGAACCCTTCTGCAGATCCTGAAACTATTTCTCAGGGTTCCAAGGCTGCTAAGGCCACTTCTTCTAAGAATCCTATTCCCTCTGAAAAGGATTCTCGTGCTTTGGACAGATGGGGCAAAAAGGTGTACACTTCTGCTACTCTTTCTATTAGGGCCTTAAATTGCCAGTTTCATATGTTCAAGTATCAGCAATTTCTTTTGTCTGTTTTAAAGCAAAAACTTTCTTCCTTTCCTGTATGTGCAGAGGATAAGGAATTACAGGATGTACTGCATGCAACTGAACAGGTTAGCAAACATAGTTTACATTGTGGTTTTGATGCCTTGGAGGCTTCTTGCAGGGCCGCAGCCTCTGGTACTGTTATCAGGAGACATGCTTGGCTTCGAGAGCAGAATTTACCTGAACAGGTTAAGGCTAAATTGTTAGATGCCCCTGTTCAGCATGATGTTTTGTTTGGGTCTAAGGTTGAGGAGGTTATTAAAAAGATGGAAGATAAAGCGAAATCTATGCAGACTGTTAAAGATTTCTTGCAAGTTCAGCCTCCTAGATTTTCCAGAAATTGGCCCTCCAAAAATTGGTCTTTTCCCACGTCTGACAGGCCTCAAAGGGGAAGATATAGACGCTCCAGAGGTCGGGCTCAGGCTCAGGCCTCTTACAGGTCTAGACAATGGTCTGCTTCATCCCCTAGAAGGGGAGAAGACAGATCTCAATCACAAAGGAAACAGACCCAATGACTCCCTCTGCTACAGGTCCTCCTTGCCTGGAAGCCCCTCTCAGAGGAAAACTTTCTCTTTTCTACCAAAATTGGACACATATTACCCAAGACAAATAGGTTTTAGACGTGATTTTAAGAGGCTACACGTTCCACTTTCATACTCTACCAAGGTCTCTCGGCTGGCCAGATCTGCCAAAGCATCAATGGTCAGAGGCCTTAAATCAAGTAGACGCTTTATTGGCCATGAGAGCTATAGAACCTGTCCCACTTTCAGAAAGGGCAAAAGGATTTTACTCCAGACTATTTCTGGTCCCAAGAAAACAAAACTCATGGAGACCTATTCTGGACCTTTCAGTGTTGAACACCTATCTGGAAATTCCAAAATTCAAGATGCTTACTCTACAACAACTTCTTCCAATGCTCTCACAGGATGCTTGGATGGTGACATTGGACTTAAAGAAAGCCTACTTACACATCCCCATCAGGCAGGAACGCAGAAAATACCTCAGATTCAAGGCAGGTTTGAGGCATTTTCAATTCTCTGTACTGCCCTTTGGCTTATCTACTGTGCCCAGAGTCTTTACCAAGTGCCTGGCTCCAGTAGTAGCTTATTGCAGACTCCAAGGGATTCAAATTTACCCCTATCTGGACGACTGCCTTATTCAGGCGGACAGCAAGGACCTTCTACTTCAACACCTGCAGTTTGTTCAACGTCTACTACTTCTTCCGGGATTTTCAGTGAACACAAAAAAGTCACATCTGATCCCCTCTCAGCAAATGGTCTTTTTAGGAGCTCTTCTAGACACAAGCTTGCAAAGGGCCTTCCTCACTCCAGAAAAACAATTACAACTGGCCTCAATTTTCAAGACCTTGGCTACTCTGACTCAGCTCACTGCAAGGAAATTCCTGCAGGCATTGGGCTACATGGCTTCTTGCATCCTGCTGATTCCAAATGCAAGGCTTCATATGAGAAAACTTCAATGGTACCTAAAGAGTGTATGGTCACAGCATTTCCACAGTCTGGACATAACAATTCCACTGATTCCCTGCCTCCAAAAAGAATTCCTTTGGTGGACCAGGGCTTGTGCTTCAAACGAAGGAAATCCTTTTCGTCTGCCTCAACCTTCTCAGATCATAACCACGGACGCCTCGGATTATGCTTGGGGAGCTCATTTTCTAGACATTTGCCAGCAAGGCTCTTGGACAAAGAAGCAACTTCCCTGGCACATCAACTTGAAGGAAATGTTGGCAGTCCAAAATGCTCTTTTAGCCTTCCAGCATCTTTTACATCCAGGGTCTCTTCTGATTCGTACAGACAACACCACAGTCATGCGGTACATAAACAAGCAAGGGGGCT
Source organism: Protopterus annectens (assembly GCF_019279795.1). Taxonomy (NCBI): domain Eukaryota; kingdom Metazoa; phylum Chordata; order Ceratodontiformes; family Protopteridae; genus Protopterus; species Protopterus annectens. Next base: position 1,623,353,262 of record NC_056739.1, read on the forward strand.
CTCACTCTTACCCCCTCTGCAGACTAGCCATGAGTTTATGGGACACAGCTTTAAATCTGAATCTACATCTTCAGGCTCAATTCATTCCAAGAAAACAGAACCTCTTAGCAGACAGTCTAAGCAGGAACCTGTCGGATCCTCACGAATGGATGCTGGACCCCACCTTGTTCTTCAGAATTACTGCAGTTTGGGGTTGTCCTCAGATAGATCTGTTTGCATCCCATCTCAATCATCAGTTGCCTCTCTTTTGCACCAGGTCCTTCCACAAAACAGCGTGGAAAGTGGATGCCCTGTCATTCAGCTGGAGGAATCTTTCGGGATATGCCTTCTCTCCTCTTCCTCTTCTGCCTCTGGTATTACTGAAAATAAAACAGGACAAACCAAAGATTATCATTCTGATAGCTCCAAATTGGCCAAGGCAGTTTTGGTATCCAACTTTGAAACACCTATTCTTGGAACCTCCATGGATTCTACCTCTGATACCTTCTCTTCTGTCCCAGCATCAGGGACAGATGCTGCACTCTCACATCAAGACTCTATGCCTGGCAGCTTGGCTCTACAAGGGCCTTTGATTCCTTCTTCTCTTCCCAAACAAGTTTTGGATGTTCTTTTAGAAGCTAGGTGGCCTAGCACTAGAAAATCTTATGCTTCTAAATGGAAAAGATTTTGTATTTGGATGCAGGATCGAGGTTCTGATCCTCTTTCGCCTGATGTTTCCTCCATTTTACTTTACCTTTCAGGTCTTTTGCTTAAAGGCCTCTCCTTTTCCTCCATTAAAATCCATGCTTCTGCTATTTCGGCTCATTACAACACTGATCCTTCCATTTTTTCTCACCAGCTGGTGAGACAATTTTTGGGAGGAGCTAAGAATTTAAGACCTCCCAGAACTCCTCCTGTTCCTGCTTGGGATCTTAATTATGTCTTGGAGAAACTTACTTTGCCTCCTTTTGAGCCTGCTGCTGCTTCGGATATCAAGTTCTTAACCTGGAAAACAGCTATCTTATTAGCATTGACTTCTGCTAGAAGGGTTTCAGAGTTACAAGCTCTCATGGCTGTGGAACCATATCTTATCTTCCACCAAGACAGAGTTTCCTTGAGGACCAATCCTACATTTATGCCTAAGGTGATTTCAAAGGTGGCTCTAAATCAGACTATTCACCTTCCTACCTTCTTTCCTAATCCTCAAAATAAAGGGGAAAGGATCTTGCATTCATTGGACGTACACAGACAGCTACGATTCTACCTGGACAAAACTAAAGGTTTCAGAAAATCTGATCAGTTGCTTATCTCTTATGCCTCCAGTTCTCTAGGCAAGGCTATTTCTAAACCAACTATTTCCAAATGGATTGCTCATGGAATAAGGTTTTGTTACTCTCACCATGGGAAACTCATTCCAGGTATTGTTAGAAGTCATTCTACGAGAGCAGCTGCCACTTCAGCAGCCTTTCTCAGAGGAGTACCTACCAAGGACATTCTGGAAGCTGCCACTTGGAGTTCAGTGCATACTTTTTCTAAGCACTATAATCTCCCCTTGTATTCTAAGTCTAGGGCTGGCTTTGCCTCTGCTGTTTTGCAGGGTCTTCTAGCTGCCCCTTCTTCTGCATAACCTCCTCCCTCATTCACAGCTTTGGGATTCTACCCTACAGTTATGACTGCAACAGTGAAACACGAAGAACATAGTACAGTTGTGTACACCTACCATAAATGTAGATGTTCGAGTGTCTTCACTGTTGCAGTCGGTGTTTCCCTCCCACTAATCCCCTCTATTTTTCACTTGGTCTCTCTTCCACTTCCTTTGTGGTGTATTTGTGTTTCTATTTGGACACCTTCTGATTTCTTTGTTGGGGGTTTCTGACATCTGGGGCAAGAAAGGCTAGAGAAGATGGCGTCGGCTGTCAGCTTTATACCTCTACGTTCTGACGTCAGGGTACTAGCTGGTACGGCCAACGCCGGACCCAGACTTTGGAATTCTGGCCGACCTCGGGCTGCCTGCTGGCAGGAGCACCCTACAGTTATGACTGCAACAGTGAAGACACTCGAACATCTACATTTATGGTAGGTGTACACAACTGTACTTTCTTGGCTTTGGAGAGTGTGGTTTTTACCTGTGCAGCCGTGATTACAGGAACTTTGCATTCTTCCGGTATAGAGATGGGCTCTTTAGGGGGTGAGGGGGGGGTAAAGTTAGCACTGAAACTATCTGCCAGGATGTTGGCAATATCAGTTGGGTCTGTATATTTAGTGCCATTGTGCTGTAACTCAAAACAGATCTGAGTGTTGCCATTAAGATTCTTGACATAGCTATAGAATGCTTTGTGGTTGTCTTTAGAATCAGTGGCGATTTTGTTTTCTTAACTAGCTTTGGAGGATTTTATCAGGGATTGCAGCTTCTTACTGAGGCTGAACAGGGAGCTCCTCCACTCGTGGGATTTTACTCTCTTTTGCAAGAGTTTCTTCTTCTGTTGTACAGTTTGTTTATGGCAGGGGACTACCAGATTGGCTTCCTTTTTTTGGAGGATAGTGGCTTGGTTCTGTTTGGGATAGCACGATCTATGCACTCATGTAAGTGCTTATAAAGTGCAATTGTGTAGGATTCTGTAGTCATAACTGTATTGTCCATCTGCATGGGTGTCATGAAGTTTACCACTTCTGTCTTAAGAAGCATGAAGTTGGCTTTGGAGAAATTTTTTACCATGGTTTCCTTAATGGGGGGGTGGAGGCAGGATGTGGATATCTAGGGTAATTAGCTTATGGTCGGAGCAGACCAATGAGGCGTTGACTTCAGGTGTGGAACACCGGTCACTCATATTGGTAATGACTAGATCCAGGATATTGTTGCCCCTGGTGGGGGTGTGGATAAGTTGATCCAGGGCATTGGAGTTTATGAATTCCAGAAAGCGTTATCTTTACTGCATGAAATGGGTATGATATAAAATAATTTGTGAAAAACCATCAACTTATTTTCATAAATTCTTCCTTCTAGAATATAATTTTGAAACTTTTGCCTGCAGTAATGTCCATGGTTTTCTCTGAATGTTTTGTCACATGTATCTTTTCAGATCCTTTCCTATTATTAAACCTAAATAAACCTGATCAGATTTCTCTTGTGTCTCACTACAGTTTGGTAAGCCTGTTACTTTCACTCCGCTAAAAATTACTGTCTTTTCTTTGATACAGTTTAATCCTGAACACACTCTAACGTGCTGGAAAAACCTATATTTAACACCCCTACTATTTTGTCTACCTTTTCTGACATCATTATAGAGTCATCAGTAGTTAATCCAAACGAGGACCTACATTTTCCTTCTTGAAAAGCTGTCTAGTTATTTCATGACTTTTAAAAACAAGCTCTTTAGTAACTAGGATAAATTGTGCAGGTGATAGTGGACAACCTTCACCACCAGCCCCCTATTGATGTTTATAGTGTTTATCACATCATTGTTAATAAATGTTTTTATTTATTTTTGCATCAATATGCATTTTCTTTTCCTCTTCTTTTTTAAATAATTATCAGCTTTATTCTCTGTAATTAAAATTTCATAATATTATTCACAGTCATTATGCATGGTGTATCTGCTTTTTGTTGATAGCCAGTGTTTTCAATTTTATTCAGGTCTTTTGCTGCTTTCACAATGCCACTTGGCCAAGTATCAGTTTTACATTCCCATCACTTCTAATTCATACATTACATATTCTTATAACACTGCATTTTTATTAACAAGTCATTATACTTTCATACAAGTCACTATACCTTCGTTATTTATTGACTCACTTTTCCACATGTATTTTCCCTTCTTCCCCATCTTATTCTTTATTGTGTTGAACATCCATATCTCTTTTTCTGAACTTATCTTTTGCTTTTATTAGTGCCACTCATATTCTTTTTTCTAGTTCTCTAATCCTCTTTCCCCCCCTCAGCTCCCCTTATCTTTCTTGGTTTTATGTTCTCCCTTATTTCATTTCTTATCTTTTATTTATTCCCTTACATTACTTTCTTTCTATGTCCAGCATTCCATTTTTTCTCAACCCCCCCCCCTTTGTTGTGTTCCTGTCTTTCCACCTCCTCTAGCTTTTTAATCAGCTTCCTAATCAATGCTTCTGTTTGCATGTTCTACTGTTTCCATTTTCTTGTAATGGCTTTTTTACATGTTGTCATTATTAAGCCTGTTAACTCCTTATTTTCCTCTTATCTCCCTCATATACTCTAACAAGATTAATTTATTTGATACCTCTTTCATCTCTGGGAATATTTATTGTATCCTCTGTTGAACTTGTGCCCTAAAACTTTCCAGATTTTTACAGTTCAAAAAATTTGTAACCATTTATCTCTTCCTTCTAGACATCCCCAGCAGTATGTGTCACTACGTGGAACCTCCTTGCTAGTCTCACTGGAGTATAAAAATACTAATGTAAACATTTCCAGATGAAGATTTTAAACTTGCATGATTTTGTAGCCTATCTAGATAATTTCAATATTTGCTGCCACTCATTTTTTCCTGTCTCCATTTGTACTTCCTTCTCTCATTTTTTTTTTCCTTTGAACTTCTAACTCCCTCATTGTTCTCTTTTGTAACCACTTTTCTCTTTTTTTTACTAGCTCTTTGATTGTCCTGCCATTCACCTGTCTCTGGTCTATTTCCCTAACTATTTCTGGTTCCTCTCCCTGTCTGTTTCCCCTGTCTGTTTATCTGCTTCTGAATTTTACCCCATTTACTTCTGCTCCCTGATGTTCCCATTCCAAATCTTCCTCTGTTTGAAATTCCTTTTTTTATCTCTCACAACCTTTTTCACTTCCCCATCTTTCCATCATGGGATTATCATGGAAATGATCAATAATGATATAGTAAACCTGTCTACACTGGACCCAACCCATTTTGGTTTCGTCAAGGGCAGGTCATGCCTACTTATCCTGGTGGACTTCTTTGAAAAGGTCACCAAAGCAATGGATGAGGGCAGAATGGTTCACACTGCCTACCTTGACGTGGGCAAGGCATTTGATACAATACCCTACTCAGGCATTGTTGACAAACTCAGGAGGTTTGACACAAACCCGTGTGTCACCCAGTGGATAGCCAACTGGTTCACAGACAGCACCCAGGAAGTTAGAATTGGGGGAGTCCTCATCTAGAAAGAGGCCAGTCACAAGTGCAGTCCCTCAGGGATCAGTCCTTGGACTGCTCCTTTTTGGCATTTACTTCTCTGAAGTCAAGGCCAATGTCAGTGGTGTGTGGCTGACTAAATTTGCAGATGATTGCAAATTGGGAGCTGTCATTGAATCCCTCACTGACACAAATGTTCTCTAGGAAGGGCTGACACAGACAAACAACTGCTGTCAGAGCAATGGACTAAAACTAAATGCTAAGAATTGCATAATAGTATACTTTGTGAAGTCATCCACCCCTGGTAACTGTCATATTGACAACACCCCCTTAGAGGTGACCCAGTAGTCAGGAACTTAGGGACACACATAGATAGTAATCTAGCCTTTGACCATTATGTGTCTACAGTAGTGAGGAAATAATTCTATGTTACACAACTTATAAACAAAGGTGTGTTATCTAGGTCCAAGGAAGTCATTCTTCCACTGTATTCAGCATTCATCAGACCTATCATTGAGTACATTGTCCCCCTTGATATGTACCTAACCAGGCATATCCAACAATTGGAACATCCACAGAGGTTCCTCAATAAAAGAATACAGGGCGTAAGTAAAATGTCCTCTGCAGACTGCCTCAAGGCCCTATCCCTGTATTTTATCTCCTACTGGCTGTTGAGGCTAGATCTATGCCTTGTATACAGGGCATTGTCAGACCCCACTCTGATGGGCCTTTTGCATATCCACAAACTAACAGCACCAGAATTACCCATTCTAAAGACTTAAACCTTGCCTCTCATGTAAATAGGACCTGCTGAAGAAACAGGTATGTATCTCAGAGACTACCTCATCTCTGAAACAGGCTCCCATCTATGTGAATCAGAGTTCCTCCCTAACCCAATTCAAGTGTAACTTGAACAATTGGATGGGCAACAGGAAATTCATCCCTGGTTTGGCACCTATGTCTCTAATGGACAGAGCAACTGTAAATGGTTCATTTCCCAGGCCCCTGCTTGTAAATGTTTCACCTCCCAAGCCCCTGCTTACACTTACTAAGGCTCCCAGAACTTGTCAGAAATTTGGGATGCATGGCTAGGCTTAAAAAGACCCTTGTTTTCATTAGCCTAGTGAACACCTATGGAACTATGAACCTGTTGGTTGAACCCAAAATGTCACTTCTGCTTTTTTCCTCCCACTCCATGTCACTGTCTGACTTTTCTTCCCTTGCCTTGATCCTCCTATTGGTAACATTATTTCTTTCCATCTCTGTAGTTCCCTTTTTCCAACAGCCTGAAATATTCTTTGTGCCTCCACCAAGCAGTTTAACTGTAAGATCCTGACATTGCCATTTTCATTCATTCCTCAACGTGTGGGTGTTGGATCCGATCTCTGATTTGACTTGGCCACTTTCCTTCCAGACTGTTGGACCTGACTGTCGAGCTCCTCCCCTTAACCATAATGCCCCTTACTACTGTACTACCTCAGATCTAATTTACCACTCTTAACGGTTCAGATGTGAATCGTGCTCTCTCAAGTTGTGAGTTGTATTAGTCAAGCTTTTGTGAGTAAAAATTAGACTTTCTTTTTACTTTCTAATCTAACTTTCTTTGTTTTCTGTACCTTGTCCTCCCTTTACACCTTTGTAACATTTTCCATTATTATTTCTACCCTTTTTCGGGTATTTCTTTGTTACCATAGCTGGTAAACCTTTCTTTCCTTCTTGTATCCGCTTTCCAGGGTAGTTTTTGAATTACCATTTTCCTTTTCTTCTCTGAAAAAAAAAGAAGAAATCTTTCTTTGTCTTTTCTTTATCATGGCTGAGAAGCCAACCGGATTTAAGAAATGCACTTCCTGTGGGCATAAGATACCTAATTCCGATGTCCACAGGGAATGGATTTGTTTAGGCCCAAGACATCTGGATTCCCCCTTTCAAGTATGTGCAGGATTCAATACCAGGGCTATTAGTGATAGGCACTATAAATTGGTTCTGAAAGGCTTTCTTCCTGCTTCAGCTCCTGCTTTGTCTGCTTCTGCATCAGGGGCTCAGACTTTCTCCAAAAAGTCAAAATCTTCTTCAGTGCCTAGGAAGCACAGGAAATGCTCTCCTGCTTGTTCCCCAAAGTCTACTCTGATATCAGAGCCACCTGACAAGCTTCCAAAATGCTTGGATTTGACGCCAACTGTTTCAAAGTCATCCTGGCCCCAGAGTCCTCAGTTCTGTCCAGAGCCAGTCTCTCCACATCTCCGATTCCCTCTTTTTGCAGGAAACTTCCAGGAGGTTGTCTCATCCTATGCACACAGCCAAGAACCAAACCAAGAACTGAGAACTAAAGTACCAAACCAAGAACCAAGAACTAAAGTACAACGAAACTGTGAACCACCATATACAAAGCTGATAGGTAAAACTTTAATGGTTTTAAAGTTTTACCTATCAGCTTTGTATTTGGTGGTTCATTGTTTCATTGTACTTTAGTTGTGTCATCCTCCTTCCACTTTATCATCTGTCAGGTCCTCCCAAATTCTCTCAGAAGCTGAAGTGGATTGGATGATGAGGAAGTTTCTCGGAGCTCAGACCCAGATGGGGTTCCTACTGTCTCCATCTCCCATCAGATCCGTGAACCTTCAACCAGTTTCCCATTCCATTGTTTCTTCTTCTCTGATCCAACCAGCAGTTTTGGAGCTGTTGGGTCCGAGAGCCTCAAAAGTGAAAGTGTGGGATCCAAAGATAGCTTCTTTTTCTACACTGACCATATCCCTGACTCATCACATCCAAGGGGATGCATTTGCTTTCCCTCTGAGCCTCTGCACTGGACAGCTCAAGTCCGATGGTTCCCTATTACATTGTTGAACTTTAAAAAGTTTGAACGCTATATGGTCGAACCCATATGTTCGAACTTTTAAAAGTTTGAACGTGTTAACTGAGATCTTCATTCAGTGCAGAAAAGGAAGATTTATTTGTCTCTAGAAGGAGAATTAGGATTTGTAGTTAATGTTTTTGAATATCGGTGTGCTACTGTTATATACTGTTTTTCCTAATTTCTTTCATTTGCCTTCCAAGCTTATGCTGTCTTACTTCTTTTATAGACTATCCGTCGTTCTTGCTCCTTTTTCTCTCTCCCTTCCCACTCCAACTCATATTTTCACCATTACTATGTTGCAAATATTTCTCTCCTTCTAATCTCTGACCTCTTCTCCTAACTAGTTCTCCTTTCTTCTAGTCCTTCATGGTATTTTGTTACTCAGAACTTCCCCCTTTTTCCTTTCCGTCATGTACCTATTACTTGTTAACTTAGTGTTCTCTTTTTCCACTCTTCCAGTAAAGGGATCCTGGGTGCTCTCTCCCTGCCTTACAACCAAGAAAAACCTCTTCTAAACTGGAAGATGTCCCTGAAGCTGCCTGCTTGTCAGGCTTAGTAAAGATTTAACTACTAAATTATTGTTTCTTGTATTTGAAATTCCTACTTTATCAGCAGTACCTGTAATTATTATATCTATCTATCTGGTAACCCCTCTGTGAGATCTTGCAGCCTATCACAGACCCCTATCCACCACCTCTACCTAGTCTTGTTTCCCATAACTCCTGACTTTGGAAGTAAACTCTCATTACCTCTCCTAGTTGCCTTTTTCCTTCTGTCCACTAGATGGCAGTATTCAACCAACATATTTTTAGCTTTTAAGAATCTAACCTAATTAGTCCTAATCCTTTTAGTGGTAACTACTGTCCTAACCTCCTTGTTAAATGGTGTAAATTTGACTATTCACCCCCTCAATCTTTTTACTAATTTTAAGTCATGAAAACACTTTTGTAGCAAACAGTTTTTTCCCAAATCTAACATTTTAAAGCCAATTCATTAAAGACAGCAGATACTTTTTCTGCTTTACTTACCATCCAGTTCTGTCCGCTCGGTTCGGCCTACGGGCTCGCTCCGCTCCCATACCCTACCCCCATTTCTCACTCACCCCCAGTGCATCTGACCTTATACTTCTCTAAACACATCCCCTTCCTTCATTAGCCAATAACCTAATTAACCTCATTATATACTTAGCAATCCCACTCCCACCTCTGTTATTTAATTTCTTCTTCCTATCTTTGGAATAATCCCTCCCCTAAACCCTGTACTTACGTTTTTCTAAACAGACCCACCCCTTACTGATCCTTGTTCTCACTTCAGTCTACCTTTACTCGTACTTGTACATACCTCCTCTCCCTGTATCTCCTACCTAACTCCATTCACTATGCCATCTCATACTTTAAAACTCACTCTAACCTGCTCCACTTATCTATAACACTTGGCACTCTGCATTTATCTTACAGGCTCGCTTACTATGAATCCATACACTTTACACAATTCTGTCCCCTCCTAAAACAAACTGCCCCTCATTCCCTTTTAAACTCTACCTCCCATTGTAACATTACATCCTCAACAGTCTACCTTAAACCTCATTTTCATAGAACAACCCATTTCAAGTATTTCCACACAAAAAAATATCCCAGTCCTAGGCAAACTATTGAAACTGTCTCCTACATCACAACAGTACCTACTTCTACATGGAGATATTCATCCAAATCCAGGCCCAAACAGTAGTAACCCTTATTCCCACTCACCCATCCTGACACCTCCTATTCCCCCTCCCCTAGCAAAAATTCACTCCTTATAGTCCACCTTATTATCAGAAGTTTAAATAGTAAAATCAGCCACCTTCATGCCTTGTTAGATCTACACTCCTTCGATATCCTATGTCTAACTGAAACCTGGCTCAAACCATCCACTAAAGATAATGATATTCTCCCCCCAGGCTACAGTATAATTAGATTAGACCGCCCAAACAAAAAAGGAGATGGGGTTGCTATGTTATATAAATCTGAGCTGCAACTCTCTGCCCTCGATTCTACACATCCTTTAACTAGCAGTGCTGAAATCTTAATGTCTAAGCTTTTAATTAACACCAATAAATCCAACTATATTATCTGCTCTTACATCCCCCCCAGGTAATAATATTAATACCGTTGAAAATATCTTCTGTTGGCTCTCCTCAAATTTCCCCCAAGAGACCATACTCCTTGGGGATCTCAGTATTGACTGGAATAGCTGTACTGCTGATAATCCTACTACCCTAATAAACCTTCATGGCTTTCATCAAACCATCTCCTACCCTACAAGAACTCACAAACCCAGCAATAAACAAACCACTTTAGATTGGATACAAGTTAACAGTAACCCCCAGTCTTATAAAAGAGGTACACTTCCCGATAATATCAGTGACCATTCTCTTACCTTTATAACAAAACTAAAAACTTCGATAACTAATCAAGTAAATGTAGAACCATTTGAAATACAAAAACTCTAAACCTACTTAACTTTCAGGCTGAGCTTAGAGCATGCAGTCGGACTCCCCTAAAATACTTACCACTTGAGGAAGCTGTTTCCTATTTTAACAATACATTTCTATAAATTCTTGAGCGTCATGCCCCTTGTCGTATGATCAGAATTAAGAACAAACCAGCTCCCTGGCTCACAAAAGACACCAGGCAAAAAATGCGACTTAAGAAACAAAATCTGGGACAAATGGAGACATACAAAAAAATCCTACTGATCACTTAAACTTTAGAAAGCTTAGAAATGCCACTAAAAAGCCATTTTCCTTAACAAAAAAACTATTTCCAACAACTACAACAAACCCAACATCAAAACCCACAAAAATTCTGGTCTGGAATAAATAAAGTACTTCATCCGGGCCACTCTAAAACTCCTACCCCCTCTAACCTGACCCAACAGTCGTCCACCCAAATTGCTGATACTTTCAACAAATTTTTCACTGAAACTGTCCAGACTCTAATTCTTTACTAGCAGTGTCCATCTCTAACCCACTTGTGTCTTCTAATTCACTAACCCTATTACAACTACAACCCATTCCTACATCTCTCATACACACATTGCTTCTGAAACTCAAACCTTGCACCGCGTCAGCTGATCTCCTCCCTGCTGAATATCTAAAATTGGCAATTGGAGTTCTTACCTTCCCCATTTCCATCTTAATTAACAGAACCATTACAGAACGCTCTATCCCAAACATCTGGAAAGTGTCTCATATCATCCCCCTCCACAAGTGTGGTAACTTAACTGAACTTTCCAATTTCCGCCCAATAGCCCTTCTCTCACCTATAGTAAAAATTATGGAGAGATGTATTAATCACCAGCTTCTTGATCATCTCCTCCAAAATCACCTTCTAGTTGACTGCCAACACGGTTTTAGACCTTACCATAGCACCATCACAGCTCTGCTTTCCTTTACTGACTGTATAAATAAAATTCGTAATAACAATCTCCTATCCTCTGTACTTTTTATTGACCTATCCAAGGCATTTGACATGGTGAATCATGAACTATTGATAAACACACAATTCTCTAGCATTAGATACACACTCACTCAAATGGTTTCAATCTTACCCAGGAAGCAGACAGCAAGCAGTCCTCTGGGAAAATGAACTGTCATCTCTGCTCCCTATCACTCTTGGGAGTCCCACAAGGTTCAATCTTGGGACCACTCCTCTTTACCATCTTCATTAATGATCTGAAAACCTCCCATCCTCAAACTGTTTGTATACAGTATGCTGATGGCCCAACTTTAATCTGTTCCTCCTTCTCACCGTCCCAACTTCAAGCCTGAACCCAAAAAATATTTACCTTAGTAAAGAACTGGTTCCACCAACACTGTCTCCTCCTCATCCCTAAAAAAGTAAACTACTACTGTTTACTCTTACCCATAAGTCCCCCGCCATAAACTTCACAGTCATATCTAAAAATGGCACCACAATAGTTCCACCAAACTTTGGGGGTAACAGTTGATTACAATCTTAATTTCGACACCCATATCAACCTAGCTATCAAATCAATGAATAGAAAACTTGGTTCCCTATACAGAATTAAACCTTTTCTCACTCCTTCAGCCAGGACTACTATTGCCCAAACTCACCTATTATCTACTCTTCTCTATGCCTTCCCAATCTTTACAAACCTCTCCAAAAGCAGTGTCAATAAGCTGGCCACAGCTTACAATAACATAGCCAGATTTGCCTCTGATACCCCATATCGTACCCATCACTGCAAAAACCTAAAACTTCTAGGATGGCTTGAACTGCAAAGCCAGTTTCTTTTTCAGCAACTCATAATCATTCACAAGATTCTGCATCATTCCTCAAAAACTCCCATTCTCAGAAACCTTATTATTCCATATCAAAATCTTGCTACCTTGCGATCTGCCAACAGACTACTTGTCTCTTCCCTAAAAGCTAACAATAAATCTGGTGACTCCCTATTTACTAACACAATTGGTAACGCTTTGAATAAACTACCAACTGAACTTACATCCCTGATTTCCACTCCACTTTTCAAACAACAACTTAAAATCTTCCTAAAATCACAATTGCTATGTCCATGCTCAAATCCTGATGGACATTGGCACCTCTTGGCTTATCTCTCTTAAGTCTATAATTTCTGAATTCCTCCTCCTTTGGTGTTTCTCTCCTTATACTCTACCAAAGTATTTTTTCTTTAGTATAAGTAATATCTACCTACCCTTGTCTGTCATGTCCTATGACCGTACCTAAGGGGGAAAAAAAAACGTATACATGAGTGTTTTAACAATTTTTAATTTGAGTATTATATTTGAGTATGGAATTATCTTTAATTTGTTTTTTTTATTTTTATTCAAAATTTTCTTGTATTGTATTTGGAGCTTATCTCCCCGGGCCTCCGCTGAAAATGGACATGTATCCAGTCTGACTTTCCCGGTCAACAAATGTAAAATAAAAATAAAATAAAAAATACTGCACTGTAGTGCTGTCTCTGAGTTGATATATTTAAAGAGCAGGGGTTCAGGGTTGATTGCCCCCCCTCCCCCCTGCTTACAACCGTTAGGTAGGTTTTTTCTGGTTTTTATTTTTTTATCGTTTTCGAAATTTTAAAAGTTCGAACATATGGGTTCGACCATAGAGCATTCAAACTTTTAAAGTTTTGATAACGTAATATGAATCCAGGTCCGACACCTCCCTTGGAGTGGAGATCCAGGCAAGTCAGAACTTGACTGCACAGAGAGTTGCAGCTCCTATGAGGTGGTCTATGGCTTCTGCAGGTCCCTTTGCCTTTGAGGTGGTGGAGAGGGGATTCTGTCTTCCAATTACACTTTCTGTTATTTCCTTGGACCCTAACCCAATTCTTCCCTTCAGATCCAGCTTCTGAGCCACATCTGCCTTTTCCACAGGGATAGCCAACCCGTATAAGCTTCCATGCAGTTCCAGTTCAGGAAATTCCTGCTTCTTCTGACACCTCTCCAGATCATCCCACTGAAGAGGTTTCCCAGAAGAGGTTGTGTAAGAGGAGGCACTTAGATTCCCCCTGGGAGCTCTGAAAGAAGACACTGATTTTGATGAGGGGGAAGAGTCCCCCAGATCACCACCAGAAGGACCTCTCCTTCAGAGACATTCTTGAGATCCTTCGCCAAAAGGGTGGTTGGTCCTCCATATCCCTTTTCCAGGAGGAGTCAGTGTTCCTGGAAGCTTTCGAGTCTGGCCATTCTATGTCTACCCCCCCTGGTGGATGACCTCATAGATCTTGTCTCCCATTGGGCTTGAAAAGAACCAGATACTGTAGAACCAATCCCCATCATCCAGACAAGATCCTATCTCTGGCCATTGACAGGCAGCTTTTTTGGAGTAAGGGAATCCCTGTAGATGCCATGGTGGTCGTTTCAGCCACAAAAAAGGAGTTGGCTGAACAGAGCTCATCTGTCCATCTTCCTAATAGGGAGTGTAGGGTGTTGGACAGTTTTGGAAAGTGTGTTTATGCTTCAGAGACCTTTGCCTTACAGTCTCATTTATTTGGCACACTTTACTAGTTTACAGAAGGACTTAATTAAGGAACTCTCTAAGTCTACCCCTGGGTCCATGTTGGCAGAGGAACAGAAGTTTTTTTTCCTCGCCACCCTCCAATCCATATCTAATGCAAACACGAGGTTAATCTCTCATGCAGCAGAAGGTTCCTCAGTGGCTCTGGGTTCAGGCATACCCCTGAGGGGACATGCTTGGCTGCTCTTGTTTGATTTTTTCGGAGCTCTTCAAGTCTTCTTTCATCAATGCCGCTGCCTTTGATGGATCTTCCTTGTTTGAGCCTACTATTAAAGACACACTTTCCCTTATTGAGCAATATGGAAAGACCTTATCTGCTGTGGGAATCCATTTTTCTACCCATTAAAGATCCTTTTCTAGGAATCAGCATGGTGGGAAAAAGTTATGGTTTTGAAAATCCCAAGGTCCTTTTCAGGATTCACGAGGAGAATTTTCTTCCAGGGCAGAGGTAGAAAGAGTAATTGAAGACGCCACCCTTGTGGCAGAGGGTGTCCGCAAAACCAAGGGTTCCAAGATTCATTTTTGGATAGGCCCTTTCAGCAGTCCTGAAGGGTTGCAAAACTGTTTTTCTCTGTAGACAGCCAGGAGGCACTTGTCTTTGCACCTAGATGCCTGGGTAGCCATCCTAAAAGATTCTTGGGTGCACGGGATTATACCCACAGGTTATTTCCTTCCCTTTTTCTACTATTTCCAATAGTCTAACAGAAGAGTCTCCCAGATGTTCCACACAGTCAGTGAGAGTTAGTAGCTCTAGAAATTCAACAGTGACAATAGTCATCTAAGAGATCCCACCAGACCAAAGAGGATCTGGAGATTGGTGCCAAAGAAAACAGTGTACCAAAGACCAATTTTGGATCTCAGCCATCTGAATCAATTTGTAAAGAACTCCCACGTTCTGTATGGTCACGGTTCAGTCCATGCTGCTGCTTCTGCAGAAGGACAACTGGATGTGCTCCATAGACCTTCAAGATGCATACTATCAAAATGAGCAGATGGTCTTGAAGGTATTTGCACTTTTGGCTGGGGGCCAGTCATTACCAATTCAGAGCCCTGCCCTTTGGTCTCACCACAGCCCCCATGGTGTTCACCAAGTGTATGGCAGTGGTAGCTGCTCATCTCAGACTTTGCGGATTCAGAGTGTTTCCTTATTTGGATGACTGGCTGCTCACTGCTCCAACCAGGCATCTACTCAAAGAAGCCAGGGATTACTTACTCTGTGTCAATCTCTGGGGATCACAGTCGGTCTCCCCAAGTCCCATCTTCTGCCAGTTCAGGTCTTGGAGTTCACAGGAGCTTGCCTGGACTCAGTTAGCCTTTCTGTTACAAAATAGAGTTCATACTTTGAGAATGCATGCTAGTCGGATCCTGTCACATCCTACCCCTCCAGCAAAATTGTTACGTAAGGCTTTAGGTTCTGTGGCTGCAATGATTACCCTGCTACCCACTGATCGCCTTCACATGCAAATTCTCCAGTGGACTATGGCAGTACAATGGTTGATTTTTCGACAACCTTTGAGTCATCCTTTAAAATTTTATTGGGTTTGCAGGGACTCCCTACTTTGTTGAATCCAGTCCAACAATGTTCCTTTATCCTTCCTTCCCCAAAGGCCACATTGACCATGGACACTTCCTAGTTCGGGTGGTGTCGTATTTTTTGGGATGGACTGTTCAAAATACATGGTACCCAGAAGAGACCAGTTTGCAAATAAATGTCTTAGAGATGAGAGCAGTACTTTTAATGTTGCAGGCCTTTCAGAATTCTCTTCCTGTAGGGACAGTTGCTATCCAGACAAACAATATGTCAGTTGTATGGTATATCAACAAACCAGGGAGAACCAGATCCTACCCCCTTTGCCGAGAAACATCATGAGAGTTTGGGAGTGGGCGATCTCCTCCAACAGCTTTCTGGTAGCAACACACATACTGAGAAAATTCAACATTCTAGCCGACAAGCTCAGCATAACCATTCTGATGTCTCACTAGTGGTCTCTTAAATATACTGTGGCAGAAAGGATCTTTTACCGATGGGGTCAACCTTGCTGCAATCTCTTCACCTCGCCCATCAGTAACAACTGTAGTAGGTTTTCTTCCCTAATTCCCCATCAGGTGGAGTCCATGAGAGATGCCCCATTCCACGTTAGGCCCTTCGGTCTCCTTTATGCCTGCCCTCCCCTATCTCTAATCCCCAAATTTCTTCAGAAAGCACTGCAGTTGAAGAGCATGATTATCCTCATTGTCCCCTTTTGGCCTTAGCAAGTTTGGTTTCCCTTTCTCTGGTCTCACTTTCTATGTCCTCCTTAGACACTGGAACCCAGTCCAGATATGGTATCTCATATCTCAAGGATGGTTCACCCAGATGTTCCAGGCCTCAAGCCGACCACATAGTTTCTCCAGTTCTGATGATGGCTAGACAGCCCAGGCTTTCTTCTCCAGTTCATCAAATTTTAATATCATCCCAGAAACCTGCAACAAGGAAGATATACAGGAGTAAACGTAAAAGATTCACCTGCTGGGCACAATAGACAATTAGACACCTTTACTGCTCCCATTCCTGCTGTTTTAGATTTACTGGCCTTGATTTTTGATGGAGGTTCTAGTTTTTCCACCATCAATGTTCAGCTAGCAGCCATCTCTAATTGTCACACTGGAGATGATGCTTCTCCTCTAGCTTCATCCAGACATTGTAAAGCATTCCTTAAAGGCCCTTCTTTGCTTAGGCCTGTGATTAAAGATCCTACTTCATCTTGAGAACTCACAGTTGTATTGCAGAGCTTGGTTCACCCCCCTTTGCGTCTTCAGCAAAGTCTGACCTGAAATTTCTTTCTTGGAAGACAGTCTTTCTTGTAGCTATTACTTCTGCTAGGTGAGTTTCTGACCTCCAGGCACTTTATTCAAAGCCACCTTATCTGGTTTCTATAAAGATAAGAGTTGCTTTACGTAGTAACCAATCTTTTCTACCAAAAGTAGCCTCTGAAACAAACATCAACCAGGCCATCAGTTTTCCAGTCTTCTTTCCAGAGGTTTCCAATAAAGGAGAATATGTGCTTCACCTTTTGGATGTGCATAGGCAGCTTTGTTTCTAGCGTCATAGAACAAAATATATTAGAAAAATTACCAACTTTTTGTTTCCTTTGCCTATCACAAATTGGAAAAAAACAGTATCTAAAGTCACCTTAGCTAGATGGATATCAGATTGTATTTCTTACATTTACTCTTTGAGAGGTTTATCTCTGACAAGATGTCAGGAAGATCACTCTACTAGATCTCTGGCCACATCATCTGCTTTCTGGGTCAGAGCTTCTATTGATGATAATTGTGCTGCAGCCGTTTGGTCCAGTGCTCATACTTTTGTTGCTCATTACAAATTGGACATCATCTCCAGAAACAGGGCTGCTTTTGGTTCTGGTTTACTCAGGAGCATCCTTCCATAAGGGCCACCCAGGGTTATCATTGCTGGGGACTCTGTCCCATCTGTTGAGGAATGAATGAAAATGACAATATCAGATTATGTACTCACCATGACTATGCATCTGTGTTGTCCATTTTTATTCTTAGTCAACTTCCCACTCCTACCCCCTCACCTTTTTTTTGGGAGTGACATGATAAACATTTTTGGAACCACTGTTCTTGTTTGAGCCCCTATGTTGTTCATTTCCTTTTCTAAGTTATATTCCAGACTACTATATAATGACAGCAAACTCGATCTGAGGTAATACAGTAGTAAGGGGCTTTATGGGTAAGGGGAGAGCTTAAGAGTTGGATACAAGAGTCTGGAAGAAAAGTAGATGAGTCTGATCTGAGGATGCATCCAATAGCCATATGTTGAGGAAGAATGAAAATGGACAACACAGATGCATAGTTATGGTGAGTACATAGCTTTTAATTATTACCTGATGTCTCTGTTAAGACTTCCACTATATCTTCTCCCCCTCCGCTTTCATTCTCCTTTTCTGTTATCATGTCTTTCAAATCTGCCTTGTAATCTGCATACAATCAGTATATTTGATAAAATAAGGCCTGAATGGAATTCAGTGCATCAGGCACCTGCATCCCCCCCCCATTAATTGTTGATTTTACCACTAACTGCTATGCAACCCTTGGTTTTCCTTCTTCCCGGATTTGTCCCATAAATGGCTGTTTTATCTTTTTCAAATATCCTTCTCCTAGTGGCTCCAAGAAACCTTGCCCCGGGTATTTTTTAGTAAGTGGGATGATGTGAGGTAGTGAAAAGGAAAAACAACTAGGACCAGCTCTAAGGTTAACTGTCATTCCAGACACAAAATATTCACAAAGTGCAAGGTAAAGTCCAGTGATCAGAAATGTTAGGCAAGTGATAGTAAGCAGTAAACTTGTTTATTTAGAATACACAAAGCTTTCAGGCCAAATGCCCTTCCTCAGTGTGTTACATAACAAACTACTATTCATATACATCTAAACTAAAACCTTCACAACACAGCCAGTCAGAAGAATAAACATTTGACTGCATGTTCATATTTAAAGACATAAAACACATTTTAAAATGTGAAATATTTCCTGTCTAAACTAAGTATTGCACTCTAAAGTTATAAAAAAGTATAAAAAAATATATACAGGTTTGTATACTAAAGTGCATATATGAATCATTTACAATAGTACAACAACATTTGTCTTGTTAGTATAGGTTTCAAGCTCACTGCTGCATTAATACTGGGTAGAGAATCTGCTTGCAGCCTCATTATCCATTCATACTCCAAAGTCTCTAGTCTGTTATTCAAATCACCTCCTCTTATGCTCCTATGCACAATGTTTATAACTCTAAACTTAAGTTCACGGTCTCTTCTATCTCCTGTGAAATATACTGTACACGTCCCTCCAAACCATTCTACTGATTTTGATGATCTAGTCCAGCTTCTCTTGGTGGTCCTCTGTTATTGGATACCTTTTTTACCCTCCCCCCCAGTTCCTATCTATTCCCCCATCTCTCCCATAACTGTTTACATATTTACAATACTTGACGCCCTTCTGCAGAACAAATTCTTCTCTGTTTTATATGACAAACCTCCTAGCCCTCCCTTCTGTCATAAATATGACAGAACAACTCTCCGTTTATGGAATTATCCTTTAGTTCTGAGTCTACTTTATATTTTCCCCTTTCCTTTTCCAACTTTTCTCTTCTCTTTCATTTGTATTTCTCCTTTCCAATACGTCTGTCTCCTAAATCATTTTAATAGCTCCTTGCCTTATTATAATCTTCCCTTTCCTCACTTCTTGCCATTCCTCCCACACATTGCACATTACTTCATTACGTTGCACTTGGTTGTCCTAGTTTGTTTTCCCTTATTGTACCAATAGATTTCATGCAGACATAATCGCTGATTTTGTGAATCCACCTGCTTTTCTTTCTGTACCCTGTAATGACCAACTTGTACGTTGTGCATACATCCCCTGCTTTACCCTCTCTTTGTTTACTGCCCCCCATAGCATGCATCAGCCATTAAGATTCACTTTATATACATATATTGTAATTAAAAAAAAAAATGCAACAAAGAGTAAAAAACAAGTAAATATCCAACGGTATGTTTTATCTGTTTGGCAGTTCTGCAACCTTTTCCTGTTTTTAAAACCTTTACCCCATTTTTTATTATACATTTTTTTATATCTGTTAACCTTGTTCCGCTAATTTTCTTACTCATTAATTATGTAATTATTTACTGTTACTTTATGTACCTGTTGCTAATGGTATGTGTCTAGATCTGAATTTGTGTTGCATTTAAACATTATTAGTATAACACATTCAATTTTCTTTTAACTTGTTTTCAAACTCAGTTAAATTTCCAGTTACATATACAAGAATAGCTTAGATCCTAGAGGGAGTCAAGAAAAGAAATGGTGCAAGTCCGACGTGACTATCTGTTAGGTCTCTTTTTTTTCATATTTGGCCAGCCCCCCCCCCCCCACATAATTGCATACGTCTAATCAACCAATCACTTTTGCTTGTGAGAGCAGTTTTCCTCATAGATTCATAGGTTGGTACTAGGCTATCAGCCCTAGGACCTATATAAGCCTAGCCATAACAATTCCCTGGCTATTTCTTCCCACACTATTTACTTCCCTGGACCCCTGTCTAGCAGGGCGACTGACGTGATCCCTGGGGTGAATTTCCTTTCTTCCATCCAATCGTCAAGGTTCCTTTTGAAGAGGGCCAAAGAGACACTCTGCTTTACATGTATGGGCAATCTATTTCAGAGTCTGGGGAGTCTCTAGGTCAGAAACCTATCCCTCCAGCATGTTTTGTTTATTGTGATGACAAGGTTTAGATCCCTGGAGCGTGTGGCTCTGAGGGATTGGGATTTCTTTAAGTGTAGCATGTCCAACAGCTCTGGGTTTGACATGGCCTTGTATGTTAAGCAGAGATCACCTCTGAGAAGACGATATGCGACAGAGTATAGCTGGAGTTTAAGGTGGTCAGCGTAGGGCATCTGCTTTAGGCCTGTGATTCTTTTAGTGAGGTATTTCTGCGGCCTTTACAGTTGTTGCAGATGTCTTGAGAGGTACATACCAAATGGGACGTTGTACTCTATAATGGGTCTAATGAGGGATGAGTACAGTGGGACAATGACCTCCTTTTTTCTGGATGAAAAGCCCTTAGTGATGAGGTGTGCCACATAGAAGGATTTCCTGACTGTTGTGGCGATGTGGTTATTGAAGATGAGACCACTGTCCACCTGTGTCCCCAAGTCTCTTACCACACTTTCGGTGTTTAGTGTACTGCCACCTATATGGTAATTCACAGATACATGTTTTTCCCAAAGGGGATAACTATACATTTCTTGGCATTGAGCTTGAGCCCATGGCTCTGGCACCAAGCATCTGTTTCTGTAAGGCCATTTTGTAGAGTATCCACATCATTTGGGGATTCAATAATGGCTCCCAGTTTGCAGTCATCTGCAAACTTTGTTAGCCAGAGTCCCTTGGTGTTGGCCTGTACTTCAGAGAAGTAGATGCCAAACAAGAGTGGTCCCAGGACTGAACCCTGAGATACTCCACTTCTCACTTGTCTCGAGCTGGATTTGGAGTCGGCTACTTTTACAGTGTGGGTTCTATCAGTAAGCCAGTTAGCAACCCATTGGGTGACGTAGGGATTGATGCCCAGCTTAGTAAGTTTATCTAGGATTCCACAGTGGGGGATGGTGTCAAAGGCCTTGGCAAGGTCTAGATAGGCTGTGTGGACCACCTTACCCTTGTCCGTGGCTCTGGAGACTGATTCGAAGAAGTCAATCAGGTTCAGGAGACAAGATCGGCCCTTCACGAACCCAAACTGGGTGGGGTCCAGTGTTTGCAGGTTGCCCAGGTCTTTGTTTATAAGTTCCATTATAATACGCTCTATGGCCTTGCAGATAAGGCTTGTCAGACTGATGGGACGGTAGTTTCCGGGATCCAAGGTGGATCCCCCCTTGTGGAGTGGGACAACCATAGCTCTGCGCCACCCAGTGGGCATGAAACCCGAGGTGAGGCCACGACCAAACATGACACCCAAGCAAGGCGCCAGCCCATACCGCATCTCAGCTAAATACAATTTTTAAATCTTAAAAATTCAGATTACTATAACCAAAAAGCATCTGATCATTCAGTTTAAATATCAACCTCCAGTCAGTATGTTAATATGGTGTAGCACTCTGTTTATAGGTTCATAGGTTCATAAGTAGGTACTAGGCTATCGGCCCTAGGGCCTATACAAGCCCAGCCAAAAAGTTACCTTGGCTTTTGCCACCCAAGAACATTATTTTCCTGTGCCACTTTCGAGCAGAGCCACAGAAGTGATCCCTGGGGTGAATTTCCTATTTCCCATCCAATAATCAAGGTTTTTCTTGAAGAGTACTAATGAGGAACTTTGTTTGATATAGATAGGTAGTTTATTCCAGAGTATGGGAAGTCTCTGGGACAGGAATCTATTCCTCCAGCATGTTCTGCTTATTGTGGTGACAAGATTTAGGTCCCTAGAGCATGTAGCTCGGGGGGATTGGGACTTCTTTAAGTGGAACATGTCCAACAGCTCTGGGTTTGACATAGCTTTGTATGTTAGGCAGAGATAATCTCTGAGTAGGCGATATGCGACGGAGTAAAGCTGGAGTTTTTTGAGACGGTCTGCGTAGGGCATCTGTTTGAGGCCAATAATCCACTTTGTGAGGTATTTCTGCGGCCTTTCCAGTTGTTGTAGATGTCTTGTGAGGTACATACCAAAAGGGGCATTCTACTCTATAATGGGACTAATGAGTGATGAGTAGAGGGGAACAATGACCTCTTTTTATCTGGATGAGAAACCTTTTGTGATGAGGTGTGCCATGTAGAAGGATTTGCTGACTACTGTGGTGATGTGATTATCAAAGGAGAGACTACTGTCCACTTGTGTCCCAAGGTCTCTTATCACACTTCGGTGTTAAGTATACTACCGCCTATGTTGTAGTTCATGGGTACACAGTTTTTACCAAAGGGGATCACAATGCACTTTTTGGCATTGAGCTTGAGGTCATGGCTTTGACACCAGGCATCTGTCTCAGTGAGGCCCTTTTGTAGGATGCCCACATCGTTAGGAGTTTCGATTATGGCTCCTAGTTTGCAGTCATCTGCGAACTTCGTTAGCCAAAGACCTTCTGTGTTAGCCTGTACGTCAGAGAAGTAGATGCCAAACAGGAGAGGACCCAGGACTGAACTCTGTGGTACTCCACTTGTCACTGGTCTGAAGTCAGATTTGGAGTCTGCTACTTTCACAGTGTGGGTTCTGTCAGTGAGCCAGTTGGCAACCCATCTTGTGACATAGGGATTTATACCTAGTTTAGTGAGTTTATCTATAATTCCAGAGTGAGGGATGGTGTTGAAAGCCTTGGCAAGATCTAGCTAGGCTGTGCGAACCACCTTAACCTCTTCTACGGCTTTGGTGACTGCTTCAAAGATGTCTATCAGGTTTAGGAGACATGATCTGCCTTTTACAAACCCGAACTGGGTGGGATCCAGAGTTTGGAGATTACCAATGTCTTTGTTTATAAGTTCCATGATGATACGTTCCATGGCCTTGCAGACCAGGCTCGTCAGGCTAATGGGGAGGTAGTTCCCGGGATCCGTGGTGGCTCCCCCCTTGTGGAGTGGGATAACCATCACTGTGTGCCATTCAGTGGGCACAAAGCCTAAGGTGAGGCTATGATTGAACATGGTACTTGGGTGGGGTGCCAGTTCATTCTGTAGTTCGTGTTGAACGCAGCCTGGGATGTTGTCAGGTCCCATGGATGCCGTGTTCTTGGCTTTGGAGAGTGTGTTTTTTACCTGTGCAGCCGTGATTACAGGAACTTGGCATTCCGGTATAGAGATGGGCTCTTCAGGGGGTGAGAGGGGGTAAAGTTAGCACTGAACCTATCTGCCAGGATGTTGGCAATATCAGTTGGGTCTGTATATTTAGTGCAATTATGCTGTAACAGATCTGAGTGTTGCCACTGAGATTCTTGACATAGCTATAGAATGCTTTTTGGTTGTCTTTAGAATCAGTGGCGATTTTGTTTTCATATCTAGCTTTGGATGATTTTATCAGGGATCGCAGCTTCTTACTGAAGCTGACTAGGGAGCTCCTCCACTCATGGGATTTTACTCTCTTTTGCAACAGTTTCTTCCTTCTGTTGTATAGTTTGTTAATGGCAGGGGACCGACAGATTGTTTCCTTTTTTTGGAGGATAGCGTCTTGGTTCTGTTTGGGATAGCACGATCCATGCACTCATGTAAGTGCTTATAAAGTGCAATTGTGTAGTATTCAGTAGTTGTAACTGTATTGTCTATCTGCATGGGTGTCATGAAGTTCACCACTTCTGTCTTAAGAAGCATGAAGTTGACTTTGGAGAATTTTTTTACCGCGATTTCCTTAATGGGGGGTGGGGGCAGGATGTGGATATCTAGGGTAATTAGCTTATGGTCGGATCGGACCAATGAGGCATTGACTTCAGGTGTGGAACACCGGTCACTCATGTTGGTAATGACTAGATCTAGGATATTGTTGCCCCTGGTGGGGGTGTGGATAAGTTGATCCAGGGCATTGGAGTTTATGAATTCCTGAAAGCGTTGAGCGAAGGAGTTGGTACATGAGTAGTTTTCCCAGTTAATGGTGGGGTAGTTGAAATCGCCCATTATTAGGGTGTTTGGTTGAACCCTAATATTTTCCAGTACATCAAGAAAAGAGGAGTGGGAATCCTGGGGCATGGTGGGGGATCTATAGCAAGCTACAATTTGGATTGCAGTTTTGCCCAGAGTTAGTTGCACTTGGATAACCTCGGCTGCATTATGCTGAGCAACTAGCCTGGAGGTATGGATATCCTTAATGAATATGGACACACCTCCGCCTTTGGTGTTCGGTCCAGGTTACATGGCCAAAAAGTGTGGTATGAGTTATAGCCTGGTAGTGCAAGGGTGCTCTCTGGAGCCTTGAACCAGGTCTCAATCACTGCACAGATATCAATGTTCTCCATTTTGAAGGAGTGCCTCGAGTGAGTGCATTTTGAGATTTAGACTTCTAGCATTGAGTAGCATTACCCTCAGTTTTTGCTTGCCTGTTCCTGTTACATTGGTGAATTTATACTTATCTATCTTCAGCCCTTTGTGCCCCTCTTTGATTAACTCCACTTTTTCCCTCAGTCTTTGCTGCCTCTTGAGTAAAGGAAAGTAATTGCTGCTTTGCTGTGCATTGTATTTCATCCTCTGCTTCCCCTGTTCACTCCTTTGCTGCCCTTCAGCACCCCTTTCTATTTGTTCACTGGCTCTTGTAAGAAGTTAAGCGCTTCCTCTGGTTCAACAAACAACCACACATATTGTAGAAGGATTCTACACATTGCAGGATATATTAATTTCCAGTGCATTCCTCTCTCCTTGCAAGCCTCCATTACTGTCAAAAGTGGTTCTTTTTTTCTGCGAGTTTCAAATGAGTTGTCATGATTAATGAAAATTCTCTCTCCCTCTCTCTCTCTTGCTCTCTGCTCCTGGCATCAACATCTTTCCTGGCTTCCAGACTGCATTCAAGATTGTCTCCTTCAGTTCATAGGTTTGCAGTCTAACTATTGGTCTGAGCTTCCTTCTCACTTTAACTCCTGGATACCATGAGGTCCTGTGCACTCTTTCGATCTTCATCTGATCTTCCTGAATGTTAGCTCACCTGGCTAGCAGCTCTGCCACAAGTTGTCTGCAGTCCTGCACTCCCATTTTCTATGGTAAGCCCATCATCTTCAGATTCTTCCTCCTGGCCCTGTCCTCTAGGTCCACCAGCTTTTCATCCATATAATCCATTCTCATGTATGCTGCCTTCACTCTGTCCCTCCATTTTATATTACCTTCCACTAGTTCCTGTATTACTGTTGCGTATTAGGTCAGCCCTTGTTGGCGACCTTTGATTCTTTTCTCTTGCATAGCTAAGTTCTCTCTATTAGCACTTGTTTCAGGTCTTTCAACTCACTCTATATGTCCATTAATGTCACAGGTTCCCCCTTTTCCTCACTCCATTTCTGTCTTCTACTCATTTTCATCTTTTTTTGGCTTCTCCTGCTGCTTTCTTTTGTCTTATCCTTTGCTGACATCCAAAAGATTAACATTTCTCTTTTGTTAGAAATACTGTTTTGAGTTTCTTATGGTAGATTTAATAATCTCATATCCCTCAACTTGGAGCTTTGTGGATTTGTTGCTATTCAAAGAATCACCATACCGGAAATCCCAGCAATGTTTTTATTTTAAAGAATTTTCTCTGTGTGGAAGATTTTCAGTCCATATATTTCTAGTTAATCACTGTATATTAATCAGATCAGACAATAGTAGTAGAAGTAGCGAACGTAACCTCGTCAAGTCAAAAAGTAATAATAGAAAATATGTAATTCTCCAGCATTACTAAGTATTCGAAAGTAATCCAAGCAAGGCAGGCAGTCTGTTTCCATTCGAAAATCCTTTAAGTATTAAGACTCCAGTCGAAAATCCCTTATTAAGTACACAGACTCCAGTCAAAAATCCGTTATTAAGTACACAGACTCCAGTCAAAAATCCTTTATTAAGTACACAGACTCCAGTCGAAAATCCTTTATTAAGTACACAGACCCCAGTTGAAAATCCTTTATTAAGTACACAGACTCCAGTCAAATTGTCTGATCTGATTAATATACAGTGATTAACTAGAAATATATGGACTGAAAATCTTCCACACAGAGAAGTTTCTTACACTGCTTTGTTTTTAGACCCACTACACTTTAGTGGGTTGTTTTGAGACTTCGGGGATACTATGGAGATTACTTGTTTTTTATTTTAAAGAATTTCAAACATGAATTCCTTTTTGCCTGTAATGAGATGCTTTTCTGATGGTAATTATTGAAAAGAAGTTAATAAGAAAATTAGCATGGAATGTAAATGGCCTTACAAGTACAGACAAAAGCAAAAAGTATTGAATTATACTAAGAAACTTAGGGTGCAAATAGCATAATAGGGACAAAGGAAATGGGGAGTAATAATACTGATCACAAGAGGGGCCACAGCAGTGATAGCTAGAAGATGGAAAAAAGACAGTGGTAGAATCTTTACCAGGATGTTAAGTAAATGCCAGATGTGCTTCAGGCATGTTGTTCAAGAAAAAGCAATCTGGGAAGAACCTCCCTGAATGCAAATTCCAGAAAAGTCCTGGAAAGTACTTGGCAATCACTGGGTGACTGCAGGCCACCTACAGATTGTCAGCAGCAGTTGTCTTAAGGCCTTACCTGACTTTTTCACTCTGGAAGCAGTTGAAATCCATTTATCACTTTGCCTTCCTGCTTGGTCATTTTTTAGCAAGGGCGGGTGCATTCAGCCAGTAATACCCAGAGGATACAACATTCCTTCCTCACATGGCCACATCCACAATCTTTACTTTTGCATTACATCTTGCCCCACCATAAACAAGCTGCAAGAAAGGAGGAGCTCAACCTCCACAAAGAAGGAATAATCCATGAGGTCTCACCAGATCAGGCCAGAATGTGTCAGAATATTACTACAGGTTCGTTTTAGTGCCAAAAAAGATCAAGAACTTCAAGCCAGTGCTAAAATGAAGTAGCCTAAACACTATCACAAAAGAAATGTTTTCAGTGGTCACAATACATTTGATCCTTTGATAGATTTAAGTGGCCTAAACTTTGTCACAAGGGAAACTTTTTGAATAGTCATGGAACACTCTGTCATTTCATGCTTAACTAAAGGAGATTGGATGGAATTTTTGGACCTACAGGGTGCCTACCTCCATGACAAGATCACCAGGGAGCTTGGCTGGCTCTGTGGCATAGAGGGATAAAGCCTTGATGATGACCCAAGTTTGAGTAGCACCTCTGTCACTGGTATATCTGGATGGGGTGGTGGAAGTGAGCAGCTCATGGCAGCTTGTTTGGGGGATGGAAGGGTGGTTTTCATTTGGCTGTCTGCCACTTTGCAGGCGGAGGGCTGCCCAGTGACAAAAATCAGCCAACACTAGGGAATGTGAGGTTGGTAATGCCATGACGGTGGTGATAGCTTTCAAGAGTCCATGTATTGGAGCATGCATGCATGCATAAGGAAAGGTGCAACATGACCCATAAGGATATGAGTGCTCATGTCAGCCACTCAGAGGCAGGGTGCTTCCTTTGGGTCCACAAGTTGTGCTGGAAATGGTATAAACTGCTACAAGGAAGGCAGCACTGTGTAATTTCTCTAGCACAGGGAGAGTTAGATTAGGACTATCCAAGTGGCATCAGTATAGGAAGATGAAGCTAGACCTTCAGGCTATTGTGATGAAGGTGGTGCCTCCAAGTAGCAGGTGGGTGGGTGTGCATAGGCAGGAGCACAAACTTTTCTTTGACTTGTTTGGAAGGTAGCCCTCGCCAGTCAGCTAACACTTAATGTAGGTTGGACCCCCCCCCCCATTTCAAGAAAGAATGGGTTAAAGATCAGTGGTAGGAGGGTTTGATGGTCATCAGGCATAGAGGGGAAACATGTTAAAAAATCACTAAGAAGTTCAGGAAGTTTTTTTTCAGTCTTGGGTAGAAGACAGTTGCTATCAGTTTACAACTCTTCTGTTTTTGTCTCGTCTCTTCCCTTTGAGGATTTATTGAATGCAGTGTTGTGGCAGCTGGTCAGAGGTTTCTGCAAGCCAAACTTTTACCCATCTCTTCGGACCCTGGTTTCTGTTCAAGAGCATCTGCTGAAGTTGTTCACCCTCTAAGAATAACTGTAAACCTTGTGAAATTCCAGTTAAATACATCACGGCTGCTAATCCTTATTGGATGTCTTCTGGGCACCTTAGCATTCAAAGCCTGTCTTAAATCCAAACGGGATTCGTTCCCTTTAAACCAAAATGTCTGTACTCCTAGACTCTTAAGTGGACCTCTGGCCATCCTTGACTTAAGATTTCGGGTTTCAAGGCAGTTACCATTCCCATGGTACCCCTTGCCAGATACCACATGAAGGTGCTACAGTGAATCTTTAGAGTCCAGTGGTTCCATCTATCAAGATTCCCTGTGTCATTTGGCATGGATTTTGAAAGTTTGTATAAAGCACCTGTGATAATGGATGCATCTATTCAAACTTAAGTAGGGTAGTCCCTCCTGAAGAAGCACTTTCTTGGTGGCAGTCACCACAGATGCTGCATCCAAGGGTGGAGGGTTCATTATAAGGGGCAAATGTTCCAAGGTGTCTGGATCACTTCAGGGTCAGATGTACACATTAACATACTGGAGATGAGGGCAGCCCTTCTTACCCTTCAAGATTTTTAGGACTCTTTGCCTTATTAGCAGTGGGATGTTACATGAATATAAAGAAAGAACTCATTCTTATAGCTTATATTAAGAAGCCATGAGAGTTTGTTAATGGACATGTTATTCATTAAGGTTTTGGTAGCCATCCATATCCCAGGGGAAGCTGACTCACTTGCAGGCAGGCTCAGTCATTGTCTCACTTATAGTCCCCCTTGAGTGGCATAGAAGCTTTTCTGTCTGGTGTAGGCATTACTGTGATCTTCATGTCTCCCCAACCAATGCCAACTGTGGCAGCTTCTTTCCCTAACTGTTCCACAAGTATTATTATATCCTGGGGAGCAGTGGTCCAAAATAGTTTGGACCCCTTCACGCTTCCTCAGTTTTCTGTAATGCTAAGATACATACAGAAGACCAAATAATACAAGTCAAAAATTAGTCTTATCCATACTGCATTTAATAGTTATGGTTTCGCCTGATTTTGCATCAGCTGTTGAAGCATGTGCTGCCATTACATCTTTAGAGGACTCTGTTATCTCATCCATCACCATCCATTCCCTTCATTTATCACCTGGTTTCTCCACTTCCAATAATGGCTAACAACCAATCCTTCCCTTCTAGAATGGTACACATAATGTTCTTTTCTCAGGCGCCTAGCATTTGTGAAAGTTAGGAAAGCAAGTGGACGTGTTTCTCCATCTGTGCTATCTGAAAAGACTCAGATCCCTTCTCTGCTCCTTTTCCATCCTCTTTTTTTTTTTTTGAGTATTTAGATCACATTTTTGATTCCTGACTCTGTCACCCTTTCCTTAAATTCCACCTAGAAAGAGTATCTTACTTTTCCACAGGGTAGTGACTTCTCATCTTTGGCTTCCTCAAAAAATGCTACAGTAATTTTCTGAAAGGTGCATTCATTTTCAGACCACCTTTAAGCAACCCATTTCCACTTTGGGTTCTGTATTTTGTGTGAGAAAAACTGACTTCACATTCATTGGAGTCAACAGAACTAAAAATTTCTTTCTTGGAAGATGGTCTTGCTGGTTGCCATTGTCTTAGCCAGAAGGATTTCTGAAATGTGGTTTCCATAATTTGAGCCAATTTTTTAAACACCTTTATTAACTTCACACATTCAACAATGACATGCGCACACATACAGTTATAGGAAAGAAGACAAACAGTTGTACTCCATTTTCTTTCATGCATTATACATAAAGTATATAATTCTCTCCAACATTAAATAACTTATTCAAGTTCTGTCTTACCTTAAATTTTATTCCTCCTCCTGAAAATTATTGTGCATTTATTGTTCACACAAATTCCATACATTTTTATGTAGTTTACAATATTCAATACTTCATTTAGTGTTGAGTTAGGTTTTGATAACAGTATTTTTAGCAACTGCTTTTTTGGCAGCCAGCAGCATTAGACTTAACAAGGCCTTACTATGTCTATACAACGCAGAGCTTGTTTCCCAACTCTAAAGAATCCTCTCTCTAGTTATAAACATTTGCTTCCACAAGAATTCTAATAAAATAGCCTGTAGGGGATTTGTAAATTCTGCCAGCTCGTTACATTTCCAAAAACTTGTTTCCAATTGCCTTTCTCTTCACTGTCACACTTCTAGGAATTGCAGTCTTCCCGAGGAAGAATTCAGTGAAGTCTGGTTGAGATTATACTTCTCAACTGTCCAGATTTTTGCAGAATGTCCATATTTTTGCCTCATATTTTTGTCTGTTCCTCATAACATTTGTGGTTTTCTGGCAAATCACTTAGGACTGAAGTCATTAAATAATATACATTTGAGTTTCAAATATCATATTGAAAATGTGTGCTGATACAGATCATGTTATTCTAACAACATTTTAAGTTTTTAAGAGCAATATTTAAAATTTGCCCCCATTTCTGGTCCTTTGTCTGTGCGTTACTTTACAATTTGCCCAGATTTATTTCACTGAGAAGTTGAGCGGTATGGCTTGGGGTATAAAAATACCTATGCAAACTCTTTCTTGAAAAAACTGTAAACCTTCTGGACTTCGTATACTTGGGAACTGTGCAGATGTCTTCCCACTGTTCTTTTGTAAACTGCCTTTACATTCTCTTCCCAGTCGTTTTTTACTTCTCCTGATTGATTCTTGTAGCTGTCATGCAGTATTTACATGCCCTACTAATTAACCTTTTTAACGACAGCTACTGTTCTAAACTCGACTAAAACTCAGCCAAAGCTATTTTTTTCACATAACACTCTTTTATCCCTTTTGCTTTGTACTCTCAATCCCTGGTAGGGAAGGCAGTCTTTAACTTGCAGTCCAAAGTTTTGCTTGGCCTTATCCCACTCTTGCATTTCCCTTCATAGTAATGTGCTCCCACTGCCTTGACTCCTTTGCTGATTTTCAAATCAATTCCATCCCCCTCTTGCCTATTTTTCTATACCCCTACTTGCAATCATTCCTATTGGTAAAAGCTCCTTTCTCCAGTCCAGTATTGGCTCAGTTGTTAGAATTCTTTCTGCTACTTCATAAATACAATATTCTGTTCTACTTAAGAGACTGCAGACAAAATTTTGCTCTTTGATTCTTGAACCCCCACCTCCATTTCATCACCTTAATTTGTAAGCTTGTACATATGTTAATGTGAGCCTCAACTGTGTAGCTCAAAAATACTCTTCAAATCATGTAATCCTAAACCTCCATGTCCTTTGGGGAGAATCAACTTATCCTACTTGACTCTTTCTCTCCTCCACTCCCAAATAAATTCCTAAACATCATTATTAACTATGGCCGACAACTTGCCCTGTGATTGATAAAAAAATATGCTTGAGCTGTATATAAAATTAAAAGGAATGGAAACATTTTCACTGCTTGTATCTTTTTATTGATATCCTTTATCAAGATCTTCCATCTTCTCATTTTTTATTATCTTTTGTTTAGACTGTTACCACATATCCTATACCAACATAATATAATAATTTTTAACCCATATATCAAAATAATTAATCACATCCCCAAGGATGCAGGTTTTGTTGAACCAGTCCATGTGTGAGGACACAGTTTAGTGCTATAGCATTTGTTTTATTTTCATTTATTTCATATCCTAAACAGGCTTGAAACTGTCTCAAAAGGTTACACAACACTGAAATGTCCTTTTCTGGATTTAACAAGTATAAAATAATATGTATAAAATAATATCATCTCCAAATAGAGATAACTTTTCTTGATTACCATATTAGTTATAAATTGTGAGGCCCTTATTTTCTTTGCCAGTGGTAATATAAAACAAATAACAAAGGGGAAAGAGGACAATGTTGCCTGTTTCCACTGTTCAGACACATTTTGTTGGAAAGGAATCCATTCATCCACAACCCCTTTTCCCATTTTTGCATATGGAGTTGGTGTGTCACTTCAGCAGTGACAGTCAGTCATCTAGAACCAGTTTTCACACCATTGTGTGGCTAGCCCTGTCGCTGTCTCCTCCCACTATTAATTCTTGCATCTGACCCTTTATATACCTAATTAACCATATTATTTTTATCAGGAAACACAAATGCTGTTGTTGCCTTATTCATAAAATCCCAGCTGATTCTATTGAATGCCTTCTCTGCATCAATATCCACCAACAGTAGCAGTAATCTCCTACACTTTACTTCCCTTTGATCACCATTGTTCTGTTAATGTAGCAAGATGTTTGCTTTCCCTCCGCAAAACCACATTGATCCACATCTGTCAGTTTTGGCATCACCTTTGCCATGTCCTTAGCTAGTATAGACATAAAACCCTTAGGTTCATAGATGAATACTGGGCCAACTGCCCTAAAGGGCAATTTTTAAGCCTAGCCAGTAACTTGAAGTCAGAATCAAATCCTGTACCTTGTGCCTATGAGGTGAAGATCTTAAGCATTATGCTAAACCCACCCCGTTTAAGGAATGCATATACATTTAATCATGATTTAAAATTGAATCTGATGTAGACAAAGCTGAGTCTGAAGGATCTTTATCCCCTTTGGGTAATACAACCACCACCATTTTTCGCCTAAGATGGTAGTATTGTCACTCCTTTAAAATAGTATTATATTAAAACTTGCAGATCTTTATCACGTTCTTCCCTACAAACTTCCACTGGAGTACCATCTGTTTCTGGAGATTTACCTCTGGATGGATTATACATTGCCGTGTTATCTCATCTTTTCCTATCTTAGCTATTAATTCTCAAACCTTAATCTTCTGCTAACTTTGACATAGTTAATTCTTCCATAAATATTTCCATTGTTGCCTTTTCTTGGTTTCCCTGTTCCTCTGCTGTATATAAATTTCCTTGGAATTTCCAGAATATCACTAATATACTAATTTTAGGATAGCTAATTCATTTTCTTATCAAATGCTCCCTAGGTTTGGCAACAACTTTTTCTTACTTTCTGCTGCTTAACTCACTGTGCTTAGAATTTTTGTGCTCCAAATTTATCAAAAAATATTTGCTTAACACCAACATTTCTAAATGTATACATATTATCCAAATACTCCCCTTATTTCCCATTAGCTTTCATCAATAGATCCTCCTGTTCTGTGGGATACCCTTCTTCTGCAGTCCTTAACATTTGACAGCCCCCCAAATATATTCTGTTACTTATTTCCTATATATCTTGCTCTTATTTTACTTTATTTATAAAGTATATTTTCATTTTATACCAATTCCTAGTTATCCCTGCCGAAGAAATGTTTGTCTTCTCTAGTAACTCTCAAATCATTTCCACTACCCATGACTTAAATTCCTCTCTTTTTAAAAAAGTAATCGGGAAAGTGCAAGCATTTTATTTGACTTTATTGCCCTGCATCTTAACTTAGTCTTTATTTGTGCATGATCTGAAGTAAGTATTCTATGTGTTTCAAAGCTTTTGATTAAATACCCATGCTGCTGTGAAATGTCATTTCTAGCAAATCTAGCCCTTTTTTAACTTGGAGGATAATATGTAAATTCTGTTCACATCTGAAGAGATATGAGAATATTTAGAATGGAAGACATCTACCCCGTTTTGTTTCATTTTTCCTTCTGTGTCCACCGATACACCTTCACTATTAGAAATCAGTTTCCAATACCCACCCATGAACGATATTCTGTGATAAAAGTTAATTATTTCTTCCAAAACTCTAAGCTCAATAATAACAGTTTTGTTGTGGAGAAAAATAAATACGTGTAATCCTCCTTCCCTGACAACCCCTTACTACCATAAATCTGTCATTATTGTCTTTTTTCTCCTCTTGTATCATGAGAGGGGCCCCTGTCCCTGTCACTATTATTACCCCCTTTTTCTTTTGTCCCTGATATTATGTTGAATATCCATTCTGAAGTTATTTGGCAGATTCACATAGTCATTTCTATCCAAATGTGTCTCCTGTAACATTGATGCCTGCATCATACACTTCTTAATGTAATTCAGCATTCTCTGTTTTTTTTAGTCTATACCTGCAGTACCACTGACATTCCATAATAAAATTGATTAAGGCAGCTATTCTAGTAAGAAGCTATTACTTTCGCATATTCTACATGACGTTCTTTTTAATATATGTTCCAACTTGCAGCTTATATGCACACATTAATGTTTGGCAGACTGATGCTGTATACAGTAACTGCTTCTTATCTCTGTGAACCCATGTCACATTTTCCCAGATTTTTTTTGCTTCAATAAAAACACCCAAGAAAGAAAAACTACATTTTGAAATTCCCAAGCCATTCTAACTCACACCAAATGTTCAAAACTTTGTGCCCTTTCCAGAAAGGAAAGTTACCCCTCCATATACGGGCAGTTTCCCCAAACAGACATCTACACTCACAGGCTTTATTTAGTATAAAATTAGGTTTAATCAAGCTAGACGCGCATGTTAGCACTGGTGATTCTCCTTGCACAGGCACCTTCTGTCCTTGTCCTGTATCTATTTCCTTCCCAGATGCTAAAAACAGCTTGCAAGCTCTCCATTAACTGATTTTTTAGCCTCAAGAAAAAGTGCACTGGCTACCCTTATGAAAAAACAGAATTTAATATATACGTACTAAGGCTACCAGAGATGTAACTACCTGCTTGCCAGTTTCCTGTTAGATACTAATCATTATGTTTCTTGTATAAATGTTTCAGAACACATTCTTCAGTCTTCTCATGATTAACTGTCTGCAACTGTAAAGTCACTGTCTATCTTCAAGATCCAAAGAAGTCATCCTACCACTGTACTGTTCTCTTAGTAGACCCATCAGTGAATACAGTTCCACCTGTGGTATGCATAAATCCAAGCATATTGCTCAGCTGGAAAGGCCCCAAAGATTTCTAACCAAGAAAATTAAAGGTCTTAAATCATTCAATTATCCCAATAGATTAGCACAATTCTCTTTGTACTCCATAGACTACAGGTTTTTGGGAGGTGACCCATGCCTTTTTGAGCTGTGAAAGACCCAGTCCAACTTGACCTAATATTTCTTCACAAAACCAGTAGCTCAACAAACATGCACATTAACTTAGTTAATACGGAACAGCAGTAAGCTAATTAATAGCTTTGTTTCTTGAGGTTTTCTAGGCCAGGAAACCAATCACTTCCTGAAAGTGTTTCTCCAAAATCTTCTACTTAAGTGTTAACACAGTGATGTCCTCCCATTAAACTGTTGCAGTTTTCTTTACTAAAGGGATCCCCTGCCAAGGGTAGCCCAGCATCTGGCTGTTATACCAAAGCCTTAGGATTTCAAGGGCATCTTAAGTCACACATATGCTCCTCATTCACTGCTTAGGGCATAAAGGTGACGTGCAGACACACACACCTCAGAACTTATTTGCTGCCAGTCCAAATGCCATCTTTGATTGTCTGTCTCAATGCTCCTTTGTCTCCTGGTTTTCAGCCCCCAGTCCCCTCTAAGGAACTTTTTTCAGACGCCTCAGATGCAGGATGGGGGCTTCTTTCCACCTTCTAAAGGTTCGGTTCCTTTGGTCCCTTTGTCAGAGGGCGGACCATATCAACACGAAAGAGATGACAGCTCTCCTTCTTGCTCTTCAGGCCTTCCATTCTTTGTTCCTTCCAGGGCCCCTTAAAATCATTACAGACAATAGCACAGTGATGTGGTACATCAACAAGCAAAGGGGACATGTTCTTACCTCCTGTGCAGACTAGCTGTTCGGGTTTGAGATCTGGCTGTCTAGTGTCAGGTGACTCTTCAGACTGTTTATAATCCTTCAGAACAGAACCTTGTGTCAGACTGTCTGAGCAGGTCCATAACACAGACTCATGATTGGATGTTTCAGAGAGATGTGTTTCTGCACATTGTCCACCAGTGGGGTACTCCTCAGGTAGATCTTTTTGCATCTCCTCTGAGCAGACAACTTCCTCTTTTTCTGCACCAGAATATTTTGTCCTCTGGCATGGAAGGTGGAAGCCCTGTCTTTTTGCCTTCCCTCCCCTCCCTTTCACACTAAGGGTCCTGTTTAAGATAGAACAGGACTCTCCCAAAATCTTGTTGGTGACCCTCTTTTGGCCCAGACAGCATTGATTCCCTCTTCTTCTGCACCTAGCCAAGGAATCACCACAAGTTACTTGACAGGGTGGACCTACTCACGTAAGACAAGGGGTTTCTCATCCATCCTCACTTGTTCACTCTTTATCTGACACTGTGGGTGATAGGATTTTGATCACTTTTAGGAACTTTTTTCTGAGGACGTGCTCCAGGTCCTGCAAGAGGCTAGGAAACCCACTGCCAGGAAATCTCATTTGTCCAAATGGAAGAGATTTTCCGTCTGATGCCTTGCTCTTAACTAGGATCCACTTTCTGTGGAGGCTTCTCTGGTTCTCTCTTATTTGTGTGAAATGCTCCATGCTGGATTGGCATACTCTTCAGTCAAAGCTTAACTTTCAGATTTTTCTGCTTGTCTGTATTTGACTCCTCCTTTAGCCTCTAGGTTTCAAGTCAACAATTTCTTAAAGGGGTCCTTCATATTAGGCCTCCCAGGAAGCCTATTCCTCCTTCCCGGGACCTTAAGTTTGTTCTTCAAAATTGACTCAGACTCCTTTACAGCCTGCAGTTTCAGCTTCCTTGCAGCAGTGTACATGGAAGACTGTTCTTCTTTTGGCCCTTATTTCAGCTAGAAGGGCATCTGAGCTTCAGGCCCTAATGGCTGTCCCTCCTTGTTTAGTTTTTTTGTAGCGACAAGGTGTGTCTTCATACTAATCCTTCTTTTATGCTCAGTGAGGATAATGAATTGTCTTTTAATCAGTGTGTTAGCTTGCCCACTTTTTTCCTTCTCCGCAGTCTGCCAGTGAGAAGGTTCTTCAATCCTGGGATTTGAATACACAGCTTGGATATTATTTGGATAAGACTAAGGCCATTCGCAAGTCTAAGCAACTTTGTTTCTTTTTATCCCATATCTCTAGGTTTTGGCTATTTCTAAGCAAACCATTTCCTCGTAGATCTCTAAGGCCATTTCTTTTTGTTATTCCTTTCATGGGAAATGCCTTTCTGCCTCTGTAAAGGCTCATTCTACTAGGGCTGTGACTTCCTTTGTTGTTTTTTTTCAAAGGATTGGATACCAA
This sequence comes from Protopterus annectens, assembly GCF_019279795.1. Classification (NCBI taxonomy): domain Eukaryota; kingdom Metazoa; phylum Chordata; order Ceratodontiformes; family Protopteridae; genus Protopterus; species Protopterus annectens. Next base: position 1,623,390,551 of record NC_056739.1, read on the forward strand.
TTCTATTCTTGATGCTGCTACTTGGACTTCTATCCGTACCTTTACTAAACATTACAAGCTGGATGTGGTTTCCAGGGCTAAAGCTGACTTCACCAGGGTTATACTGGGTGGGTTTCTTGAGGGCTGTGCTGGACCTTCCTCCTCCCAGGTTTCCTCTTCAGCTTTTGTACTCTCCCTTTAGTAAAGAATACTGCAACAGTATGGGAAGACATTGTACGGTTGTGTAAAATCTTACCATAACAGTAGATGTCCTTCCCTTCATTGTTGCAGTATTCGCTCACTCCCTCGTCCTCCTTTTTTGTCTACTCCTTTTTCTTTTTTTCTTCTGGATGCACACGTCTCTCCATTTCTCTTTGGACTGTTGTTTGTCCTGGGGTTATTCGTTTCTGAGATATGTACATCCATACGTCACCTTTTATGCCCTACACTGTGAGCAGGGAGCACATGTGTGATGTAAGACATCCTTGAAATCCTAAGACTTTGGTTTACTGGCCAGACGTTGGGCTACCCCTAGCAGGGGACCCCTTTAGTAAAGAGTGCTGCAACACTGAAGGGAAGGAAATCCGCTGTTAGAGTAAGATTTTATACAACTGTACTTTCAGGCTGAAAGGCCAGCAAGGAACACTGATTCCTTTGCATATGGCTTATACTCTTTATTACCCATCCAGTAATCTAATAGCTTCTTAAACTCTACTAGACCACTAGATAAATGAATATTAAGTGGAATATTATTCCATAGTGTAGCCATTCGGTTAATGCAAAATGTATACTTAAATTTAGCTTTACATATCTGAGTACTAAAATTTGTGTTATTATATCTCAAAAGAGCTGCTGTTAGAGATAATGTCCGTATTAAATAGGGCTCTTAAAACTGTGTCATATTATATGCAGTTATTAACCTTCCTCAGAAGTGTTTATAACAGACAGATGATAACTTTAAATAATGACATTTACTCTGGTAGCCAAGGTCCTTACCAAAGACCATTCTTTTACTAAATTTTCTCTGTATGTCTTCCAGTAAGTGTAATTGTAGTTGATTATACATACAGAACACATTATTATATTCTAAAATGGGTCTCGTATAGGATTTAAGTATTGTAACAAGGCATGTCTCATCTCTTGTTCTGAGAAATCTTAAAATTTAATCCATTTTCCTCATAGCTTTGCTACTACCTGACGTTGCATGATTTGTGAAAGATAATTTAGAAGTAATTACAGTACCCAGATCCTTATACTGATCTACTTCCACAAGTGCACCTGATAGGTAGATACCATTCTTTTTGATTTTGTTATTGAAATACATGACATTACATTTTTTCAGTACTTAAGTGTAACCCTCTAGATGAATCCCAGTCATCCGATGACTGCATGTGTATGTTCAAGGTCTCGAAGTCTTTTTCACACCTCATTAGATTTATAATGTGTGATAAATGGCATGAGTTACAGAAGATGTGATAGTTTTTTTGTAGATAGTGGGCAATACACTGGTAACAGTGTGTCTGTCTATAGATGTTTTTATACTGCATATTTATGAAAGATTAATTGTATTTTGTTTGCCAAAAAATATTAGTGTTGTGGTCAAACAAAGGGTTTATATCTCTGTAAGTGTACAAGATAGATCCATGAAATTGTTCACCTGTGCAAATGGAGATAGCATACTGTTTTTTGTGATATTGTCGAATCTAGGCATATTATGCATATAATAATTTCATTATATTTCTAAACAATGTTAATATACAAAACCATTTGTGTTAGATGGCAAGTATGAAGGGCAAAAGACTGTGCGCCTTAATGTTTTGTATAAGCTGGCACCATTTGTTCATCTGTAAGTTACATAGCTTTTATGAAGTTAATGAAGTTATGAAAGTATAGATATTAGTCATAACTACTTCACCAAAAGAACATTTAAATTTATATCTCAGAATGTCTTCTCATTACCCACCATGTTTTAATATCATTTTTACTAACACCCACTACTTGAATATAGCACTGGAATGGCAATATCAAATTCTTATTTTTGCACTATTAATGTAAACATGAAAATATGTCCTATTTTCCATAACATTTTGGAAATACTCCTTAATAACTGCATCTCTAAGCATTCCATGCTGACCATTTCATAGCCATGGTTCGCTAATCATGTCAGCGTGCAGATCCCTTAATTTTATGTGTGTAACTTTACCAGGATTTCCCAAATAAGACTTTGAAAAAAGTGATGAGTATGCTGATTTCAGGAGTACAGGGAAGTCTACTGTAAAGATTCAGATTTCAGGAGTACAGGGAAGTCTACTGTAAGGGTGAGAATATACAGGAACTCTGCTTTCCTGACTAATATATTCTTGGAAGCAAAGTTAAGGACCTAAATCTACACCAATAAATAAATAAGACTCACTAGAGGGATAGATTCCTAACTCAGTGTATTCCTAGCATATGGAATAAGTTACCACTACAGATCTAACAAAGTACTATTATGGATACCTTTAGGGCAAGTCCTGATGTCTAGATATGTAGACACAAATTTACACCAATGTTATAATTTATGTCCGTGGTGAATTTGGGAGGTGAGCACTGTTAAGTACTTGAAAAGGTGAGAACTTTAGGTTTATCTGCTTAAAAGTGTGCCTGGGATTTCTTGCCTAGTATTTTACTGTATTCTTATAGACGTATCATAGGGAGAAGATGGTCTTAGACCATAAGGGTATTTGAGTATCTTAGGAGTCCCTTCTACATGTCAGTGTCATAGAGATCCTAGCATTTTCCTCAGCCCTTTCTCTACCTTTCCTACCTTTCTGAACTCCTTCTTTCACAGAGACAGAGATTGGTCATTTTTGATAATCAGTTATTGCTATGCAGTCTAACAACATGCCAGTGGTGCAGAACACCAACAAGTTTAATGGGACCCGATCTAGCCCATTGTACCTGGAAACCATGAGAGCTTGGCAGTAGGCCTTTCAGTTCCATTGTTTTGTCATCACCAGCTGCATTCCAGGAGAAGCCTTTTCCCTTGCAGTTGGACTCTGGTACTTTCTGTTGATACCGTATGAATTGTCTTTCTGCCATTCTTTTAATTGGAGATTTTTTGACTGTGGCACAAACCAAGATACAACCACCTTACCTCTCCAACCACTACAAAGTTCAAGAGCTACTTTTTTCTTATTCCTCTTCTGAGAGGTCACCCCAAGGATACTGTGGTCCACAAATGACCCCATGGACTGCTCTGTACTTTATTCCTTTAATGATGAGGTTCATTGAAAAAAACGGACACCACAAATTCAGAGTCCTTCTCATAGCCCCTTTTGGTCCAAGCAGAAGCAATTTCTCCTCTTCATCCTTTTCTTCTGGATGCGTCCTTACAACTTTGCCCCAGCGGAAGTCTCCTCATTCATCCTCTGATGTACTTAACCCAGACTTCCATTCGCTATGACTGACATGTTGGCTTTTTCAGTTCAACAAATTGCCTGTAATCCACCCTTTCCTAAATGATGATGTAGAGCCTTTATTTTTTCACAGAATCTTGCTCAAAAGACATACAAAGACAGATGGACCTATTCTTTGTTTAGGGTCAACACGAAGGTCTGTACTCCCTTTCTACTCCTATTGCATGATCAGTGAGACTGTTTCTCTAATATTCCTCTTTAGTTCCCCTATACAAAATCCAGTCCCACTTTGAGGCTTAATTTTGTGCTTAGAAGCTGCCTATGTTTGAACCAACAACTTTCTTATGGCAGTTGCTTCTACCAACGGGATGTCTGAGCTCCATTTTTTTATTTATTTTTTTTAGTTAAAGCATGTTATAGTTTTATCCTAAGAGAGAATTTAGTTGAAGTGAACCCCCTCTTTCATGCCTAAACTGACCATAGAAACCAGTCTTAATCAGGGTATTAATCTACCTGTTCTCTTCCATAGGTATATAAACTAAGGAGTATATGTCCTTCACTGTATGGATATGGATAAATGAAGTTAGGCTTTATATTGACAGAATAAAGGATATACAGAAGGATAACCATTTTTTTTGTTTTCTTTATCAAATCTAGGTAAGGTCAGCGAGTGTCCAACACCGCACTTTTCAGGTGGTATTCTAACTGAATGCAGTTTTGTCCTTGTAAACATGGGAAGCCTTTTCAGTCTGTACCAAGGGCCTTATAAGCCGTGGTGGTGCAGCGGTAGCATTGTCGCCTCACAACAAGAGGTTCTCCCGTTCGATTCTCAGCTGGAGCGCCTTCTGTGTGGAGTCTGCATGTCCTCCCCGTGGTCGAGTGGCATTCGAAAGACATGCGCGAATGGGCATGCCTTCGTTGAAGGTTGGGTATCGAGCTGGCACCTCGGCACTGTAAAAATCTACTGCCAGTCATTAGCGGACCCCTAACTGGGAAAAGCCGAAAGAAGAGCAACCAAGGGCCTTTCCACTATAGGGGTAGCAACATCCACTACTTTCTTCTTCACTTCCTTTCTGGATCGTATTTGTGCTGTAGCTACTTGGTTGTCCTTCAGTATCTTTGTAAGATACTGTAAATTAGATTATCGATTTATCTCCAGGTCTTCTTTGTGGCTAGTGTAATCTGGTGGATGTCTTCAGAGGGATTTCCACCCAAGAAGACTTGCTTGGGACTCTGTCATGTTGTTGTGGAAAATGGACATCCTCTTGTCAGATACAAAAGTCATGAAGAGGGAGACGGTGCATGATGGGATGGAGGAGGGTTCAAAACAGCCAGGAAGATTTTTTACTTGCCAAGTAATCGTAGCACCTGCAGTATTAGTCCTGTTCTTATGGAAGATGACTGTACCTCTTACACATCCATTGTTATTATAAATATGTAACTTTTGAAGTCTGTTGTAATAGTTATTGTTGCTGTCATCCTTTCTGTGGTTCATGATTGCAGGAGCCCTTTAACCAGCTGGACTTCTAGAGCTGCACATTCCTCTTACTGCCAAATCCCTCCTAATCAAATATCAGGACAGTGATGGTGTAAGGGAGTATTGGCCAATGCAGTCTTTAGGACTCTGTTGCTAAAGTTAATTGTTCTTTTCATGTAATACATAGTTGCATGTTGGCCTGCTAGCAGAGTTGCAGATAAGTACCCAAAGGGGGATATTTCTGCTTATCTTTGTAACTGTATCTTGCTGTGTGTCTGATAGTGAAATAGAAGAAGTGAGTAATTGTTTAGAGTCTGGAAAGCAAATTCAGTACAAGGATTTCCAAACATGTTGCGTGTTTTTCCTGTGACTGAAGCACATTGTGGAGGGTTGCTCACACTGCTGCAAATTTACCCTAAAAATGATCCATCATAAGGTGAAATCTCTCCAGGAATACCTAGGTCAAAAAAGCTTGATCCCATTTCATCATTGTTGTTAGCCAATGTATCCACAAGCCACCTCTCAAAATGTAAACACCTAGAGAAGACTCAGGAAAGTAATGATGTTCTTTAGAGTCTGAAGGTTTCCTTAGATCTGGTTACACTGAGATCTGTGAGGCATGTTTACAGCCCCTGCCCACAGGAGTTGGTTTTGGCGGAGGCATTTGGTATGCCCTCATAGGAAGCTGCCATACTTTTGACTTTAGGAATATCATCCCAGATTGAAAGCACTATGCTGTCTATCAGTTTGATAGACCTTCTTGAGGGCTTCTTCAGGTGATGCTGAAATAGTCATCAGTGAAGGGGAGACCAGTATTCCTGTACTGCTTGCTCAAGTGGAGACTGCCAGAGACTTTGTTAAGATGTTAGGTTTGCCTGTTTTGTGGCCTTCAAGACAGATTACCCTGTTCACCCAAGGCCTGAAGTGCTGAAGGTCAAACAGATGTCAAACAGCTTGCCTCAGCCTCGTCAGAGTGACTCATTTACATGGCCCAGAACCCATTCTTCATCAAAAGATATTTTGCAGTTGTCCCAGGATTTCGTAAGCTTTTTGAAATCCAAGCAGCCAGCACTGGAAATTCAGTTTTCACAGGTGTTTATTCCTTACACATGTTTTCAGAAAATTTGCAAAATATTATGAGGAAGAGTAAGATACCAAACACAAAGAAATCATACCTAGCAAAGTACAAGACGTTTTCCCACTGGTGCTATGCTGGAGATCAGGACCCTAATTCAGCTCCGGTATCTTTGGTTCTCCAGTAGTTGTCAGACCTTTACAAATAGGAAAACCAAAGTTGAGAATTACCACATATGGTGTATGAGCAGATCGTTAGGATTCCAGCTGTCACTTAAGGGTTAAAGGTCAGGACAAACTGCAAGCTTCTAGCAATCATTTCTTAAATATAACTGGCCAAAAGTGTCTTCTTACTCCTAAAAGTCTCTTGCCTGTAGTACTCCAAAGTAAATTAGCAAAGTTTACCTTTGTTTATATCATCCCCTCCTTTCTGAAGAGTAAGACACAGGTTGTTCTTTTTTAAAACAGACGTTTACAAGCATGACTGTCTTTTGCCTCTTTGAAGGTACATTTCAGCTATATCAGCCCTTCTTCCTCTAGACCATTGTATTCTAAGTGACAAGTGAAGCAGCCCTTAAAAGAGATACTTTCACCTCAGGTCATCAAAGAATGTATGAGGAGTATCTTGAGACCAAAATTAATGTACTAGAAAAAACTTAACTTGTTCTTGAACTCTGCACCAGTTGCTTCCACTCTTCTTCCTGGAAGATGGTGTTCTTGGTACCTGCTACTTTTGCTCAAAGAACTTTTCAGTTACAAGTTTTTATATGCAAAAGACTTTTTTTTTCACTAACCTTCTTGCATCAGGTAGTTTGCCTCCATGTCTTCTTCCCAAAGCCCTAAAACAAAGGCGAAAGAACCTTACATTCTGTGGATGTGTGTAGATAACTGAGATTTTATTTGGACCAAACTAAAGAAATCAGCTAGTCAGGTCAAATGTTTCCTTTTCAAGAGACAGGGAGAGTAAACCTATTACTAAACAGACTTTATTTAAGGGGCTTGCTGAGTGTATTTGATTTTGCTTACTCTTCTTTGGGTAACCTTTGCCAGGCCATGTCAAAGCTCATTCCAATAGATCCACAACAAACACAACAGCATTCCTTCTGGGGTCTGTACCCAATCCATTTTATAAGCAGCAACCTCGTCTTCTGTCCATACTTTCTCCAGACACGACTATTTACATTTTGTAACCAAAGCTAAGGGCAGGCTTTAAAACAGCCATCCTCCAGATTATACTGTCCTAGTGGCCCAGTCAGAGCTAGGTGTCCCCCCCCCCCCAAGTCCTCATGCTTTAGGAGTCTTCCCAGAAGTGATGACTGCAACAATGAATATTATGGTGAACATAGAGTTTATTAGGAACTTAGCATAATTGTACATATGTGAATATATCTGCTGCTCAGTCCCTATTTCCTACCACCATCCCCTTTTCTTTCTTGCTTGTTCATCCTGGGATTGATGTGTGTACTGTTATCACTTATCCCCCCCCCCACACACACCCACACCCACACACACACACACACACACACACACACACTTACCCTGTCTTCTTTCATCAGGCATTCTACTTCTTTTGCCCAAAACATAGATTTCAGAGGCAGACTGGTGCCTATGGATAGGTCATGGACCCATGAAGGTTATGCTCTAAATCATCTGGCACTGTGATGTTCAGAAGAAGTTCCATGTCTGGTCAGGGGGAAAAAGATGTGAAGATGGCATCAGCTGACACCTCTCTTATACCACTGACATCCTAACTTGTGAGTGGGAGGGAGTCTGCCGAATCTAGATGGGGGAGGTTAGAGTGCTAGACATTGGGCTGGCACATTCTAGAAGTGATGACTACAACAGTGAATATATTTCAGTATCTCCAGTTAAAGTAAGCTCCTAATACAGTAGTAATTTTTCTTGTGCTAAACGTTTAGTTACATATGTAGCTGTTACTGTAAGGTGGGAGGGTGTAGTATATTCCATATATATTCCTTTGTTTCATTGTTATTACAGATTGCTGGAGAATGTTGCTGGATGGCATACATATTTTAAAATGTATGCCAAACTAAACCGAACTACATAGATTATGATATATATTTTTAATACTCCTGATATAAACACAATTGGTGATCAGGACCCAAGAGTCATCCTTTCAGTTTCAGATGCATCAGGGACTGTGAGGTCCAGTAACAGTTATATTGATTTGGCAGTTATGGAAGGAGCATGGTGATTGATCACGTCCCTGTTGAAGGATCACAGTAATAATAAAATGGGAGGAATGAGATCTCATTTTATGGAAAAGAGATGGGTTAGCACGGTTTGTATTGTTAACAATTGTAGTATTTACTGTGGTTATAGTGTCCTGTTTTGAAAAGTGTCCTTCTTTATGTTTCATTATTGAAAGAACAAAGATCAGTAAAGTGTGTTATGCACACAGTTTGTGTAGGTTTCTATTTTCACTGCAGATATAGCACGTGGATAGGTTCTTAGTCAGGAATATGTATACTTTAAACGAAAAAGAAGGGATACCTGAATAGCGTAATGTTCCTGATTTTCAGGGGCTTTGTCCTAGATTCTCTCCCTTGGAGGTTAGGAGCTATGGTTTGCATTTCCTTACTGTCCACTTTGTTTTGTTGTTTGATGCACTGTTGAATAAAAATCCGATATATAGAAAGTGTTTTCGTTTATGCTAGTACAATGTTATGAAAGTCGAAGTTATTTGCAAAGGTTCTGCACTGCATTCGTAGGTTAGTATTTTTTGAATGTTTCCCATTCAGCTGTATGAGAAATGTCAAACTAAGTTACACCTCTGATTTTATTTATAGAATTCAATGTTGGCCAGTACCGCCGTAATTTATTGAAAACTTACACATCATTTGAACTTTTCCGTCCTGAAAATGAAGAAGGCATGAAAATTAGAAAGTAAGCATATTTTGTTTCTGATTAACTTTTTTTTTTTTATTTTGTGACTCACCTATAAAGAACACCATTCTCCATCTCTTGGCGTGATTTAGCCTGACAAGTATGATTTCTGTTTAAGAAATGTAACCATGTAAGTACCTCTCCAACTGTTTTTTTTTTTTTTTTCTGTTTGGTTTTAATCCATTATTTTTCAGGGTTTGACACGGTGTGCTGCAGTAAAATGCAGAGAAGCAAAAATAAAAAGTACAAAATACATATTCTGATCTGATCCCTGCATGCCTTTCTTACACACCAAACTTTATTTTGGTCACACTTTATCTCCCTCTCTGTTTCCTTTATCGTTAGTGCAGTCAACAAAAAATATCTTCACAAACATTCCATTTACAAGCTTATTGACTTCTTCTTAATAAAGTAAGTAAACACCTTGCTTCACTGTAACTTTCAGGCTTTATGACTTTTTATATCCCTTCGCCAGTCTGACTTCTGTTGTCTTGTAGACAGCATTTTCATTTAGAAACCACCACACCTATATTCATCAATTAAATCAACCTTGTTATACTAATTAGTTCTCAGAACTGCACAATATAGCCACGTAAATGCATTTTAAGTGCAAGATAATGCAGTAAATTGCTGTATTAGCCTCTATTTAAATTGTTTGCAATAATATTCGCACACTGCTCAGACGTCTGTGATTCTGACTGCAGCAGCAGCCTATTGGATCTGTTAGTCTTGAGCAAATAAAGAAGTACTGCAGGCCTGCACTGCACACATGGCACTTCAAGTTTCAAGACAACCAGACATCATGAGACATAGTGGTCATCATGCTATGTGGAGTTACTGACTCAGTGTTACTGACTCTTAAGTTACAGTAAGTAACTTTAGTAAAACAAACTTTCAAAGGTTATTACACAGTTAGTTGCATTTAGAAATGGTGATATTTAGTTGCAAATCATAGTTGCATTGTGCTTATTAGTGAGTAGATAGCAGAACACACAGTACACAGCTTGATAACATATATTGAAGAAATGTTTGGATTTAGAAGTAGTACCAATGGGCATACCTCTCAACCTGGAAACATCAAAAATCTGGACAAGGCCCGTGAAAAATAGGTACAAATCTGTACACTGATTAACACACAATTTGCATACATAATTATGTAACCCCACCCACTCCAATGGAATTGTGGGATACCAACTTTCAAATACAAACTGAAGAACAGACAACCAAAATACAGCACCAGAGTCCCCCTGCAGCCATTCCAATGTCCCATTACCTGGCTATTTTGCCCCATTTACCATAAACACTAATGTGTGCATACTGCTTTAGTAATACAATGATTTGGATTTTATTTTTACATTTTACGGCCCAATGCACAAACACCAATAGAGATCTGCTAAACAAAGCAACACTATCACATAATGAAAACAGACTTGGCATTAAAACTTGAAACTCACATTCATTGAAACAACATTGAAACCCACAGACTACTAACTGCATTTACATGCAGCTTCAAAACCCCTTTCTGCTTCTTACAGCACAGCTATGCAACACAGAAGCAAAATGTCTATAAATCATGAGACCCTAGAACTGCATGAAAAGCTAGATGGGTAGCTTTGCATACTATGCAAGCTATCTATAAATTCTAAAAACATTCTGTCACATTTTTAGACTCGTCTAGTAAGCAGCTACAAGATCTATGTAATGTTCTAACTAAATGGTCTTTGGGTGTACTTTTTCTGTACTGGGTAAAATTCAGATCCATTCATAAACCTTCACTAATTCATTTATAAAGCAGGCTTTAAACCAAGCCATAAAAAGATTACTGTCATTCCTTACTGTTATCCAAATGCTAGTCATTCAGCACATATTCACACCTCTTTGGGTAGCCCAACCAATATGAAGAATAACTGGGAGAGATAAAGTAAAAAGATATCTTTAAGTTCTAAGCAGTACAATTGAATTAAGTTTCATTGTATGAACAAATTACTAGCAACTGGAAAGGAGAAGACAACAGTTAGTAAGCATCAACTGTAACTAAACATCATGGACAAGTAGTTATTACATGCACGAAGCAATTGTATAGCACATTCAAAAGGCAAACTAATATCCTATGGTCAAACACAATGATGCTGCAATTGTTAAGGTTAAAACATCGTTGCTGTCATCACAGCAGAAGTGCTGTGTGACTAATGCATTCCCAGAAAAGGTAGTTGCAAAGGCATTGTGTAACTAATGCATTCCACACAAAAGGCAGAAATGTGATTGAAGGAATATGTCTTTAGTCGTATTAAACACAGATACACTTTCTTTGCAATTGTGTGCAGTGTACAATGTAGAATATAGAAGCATTGATGCACTGTGGGCTACAAGTAAGTTTTACAGCAGAATTATAACTACTATGCAGCAGTAGTAGGTTGCACTGATTCAATCTAACATTGGTTTACCTTGCTTTATTCTCCAGACCCCAGATCAGTAATTTTTCATCTCTAAGAAAGCTTTCCAGTCAAGCTTCAGTAGCCGAGTGCTTTATCCATCCCACGTTTACCCGCTCGCGCTGCCTGCTAAAATTAAAACCTGTATTTCTGCTCGGCGACTCCGACAAGTGCTCACAGCCACTTGGAAAAAAATAAAATGAGCAATTGAGACTGAGTATTACTGCCATAGTGTTGTTGTTGCTGACTGGTTTTCTCACTGCTGTATTCCCGCTCGCAGCCAGTCGGAAATAATGACGTGAGCTCCTTGAGCTCAATTCCGACTGGCTGGTAGCCCTGACAGCGCTGACGTCATCGCGCACGTGATGACGTCAGCTCCGACAGCGCGATTTTTTTAAAAAAATTTAAAAATGAAGCAAAAAAATCGGAAATGAAGGGGTGCCAATCGGGAATCGTGGCACCCCTTCATTTGGACCCCAAAACTCGGTAAATACCGAGTAATTCGGTATGGTTGGGAGGTCTGCCAATGGGTCTTAGGTTTTTCAAGCAACCCATGGGAGTAGAAATGAATGAAACAAATACAACTGAATGTATGAAGATGTTTGATAATTTTGGGTTCACCTTTATGAAGTTTATTGTAGCATGTAATGACAAGAAAGTATGTACGCTTATGTCCGAGTTAGAACAGTTGGATGAAATAAACTTATCATGCTGCACCTCAGAAAATCCAAATCCCATCGAGCTACGTGCTCGAGAGACTTGAACCTCAGCACTGAAATAAATAGGACATGCTGGAGGGACAGATTCATAACCCAGAGGCTCCCTTCACTCTGGAATAAAATCCCAGTCCAGGTTAGGCAGAGACCCTCATTGACTCTCTTCAAGAGGGATCTTGATGAGTGGATGGGAGATGGTAGGTTTACCCCGGGTATCACTTCTGTGTCACTGTTAGACAGAGGCACAGTATACTAACCTCGAAAAAGGGCATAGCAAAATTCATTTAAAATGGGTGGCGAAAGCCAAACACACTGTGGCTAGGCTTATAAATGCCCTAGGGCAGATAGCCTAGTATGAACCTATGAATCTATGTATTTTATAAAATAAATTTGTTTGTGGTATTGGAACAGTGAAGAATTTGTGTTTTCTTCTGCTTTGAGTAGCGAACGTAGTATTAAATGCTATCTGTATTCTTGGTGGACTTTTGCTGACAGTTGCTCATAACTATTTGTTGGAATAGCGGATGGATTCACTTGATGAGTTGCCTTCCATCTTCTCTCCTGGGATGAGAGACGATATTCAGAAATTACAATCTGAAATGGCCATTATCAAAGGGGAACTCACCGGGCTTATAGACCTTATAAGCCAGCCAGGAGGGAGCAACGAAGATGAACGGTTGATGACGTCATCGGGCACGCTTAGGGGAAGCAAGTCCTCGACCCACATTCCAAACGGACAAGCTGATGGTGGAGTAACAGAAAGCCGAGCCTCTAATGGATCTACTACAGAGGAGAATGGCAGGTTGAGTCATTGTCTAAGAAGGGAAACAAACAGATCGGATGTAGACTTTAATATTTCAGGCGCCAAACCCAAACAGGTGGCTCCAAAAAGGACATACGCTATGGTGGGACATTCCTCAGTAGCAGGTACTATGCAAGCACCTAATGAGAACAATAATGGCGTACATAAGAACCGATATGAGTTAGATACATTTTTCAATTTTAATATGGATTTTAATGGCAATGAGAATCCTAGAGTGCTGAATGACAAAAACGACAGCAACCAGCAAAATGATAGAACTTTAAAGGATTATATATATGATTTTGGGAAAAAATTGAAAGTTTTAAAAAGTACACAGCTTGATAACATATATTTGAAGAAATGTTTGGATTTAGAAATAATACCAATGGGTCTTAGATTTTTCAAGCAACCCATGGGACTGAAACAAATACAACTGAATGTATGAAGATGTTTGATAATTTTGGGTTCACCTTTATGAAGTTTATTGTAGCATGTAATGACAAGAAAGTATGTACGCTTATGTCTGAGTTAGAACAGTTGGATGAAATAACCTTATTCCTTTATGTATTTTATAAAATAAATTTGTTTGTGATATTGGAACAGTGAAGAACTTGTGTTTTCTTCCGCTTTGAGCAGCGAACGTAGTATTACATACTATCTGTATTCTTGGTGGACTTTTGCTGACAGTTGCTTGTAATTATTTCTCAAAGGAAGTTATCTAACTCCTGCTGCTGCTGATGCCACTAAAAAAGTCCACAGAGAATTTTGATGTTAAGTTGTCAATCTCGCCTTCATTCTTGCTGGATGGGTTCGGAGCCGATCCTCGGCTCCGGCACTAGCTTTAGCTCGAGAACTCCTTTTACCAGCTCGAGGCAACCCTATATCCCATGATGCAAGGCGGAACTACCTCAGATCTCGTTTGCCGCTTAGCGAAAGAGGTCTCCTTTGCCAGCTGAGGTAAGTTTTTCTTGTTAAATAAGAAAAAGTTAGTTAGGGTTTAATTTCCCTTCAGTGTTAGGTTAGCCTGTATTTAGTACAGCCCACCCTATTCCCTTCCTTTTTAAACTTTAATATAGTTTTTCAGTGAAAGTTTTAGTCAGGCCTAGTTCCCCAAGTTATTCCCTTCCTGTGTGTCTGTGTAGGGATTAAGTTGTGTGTTTGTGGGGACTGTTTGTGTATATCCTTTTAGGATGTCTAGGGAAGGCAAGGTCTCAGGCTTCAAGAAGTGTGACCAGTGCTGTCAGAAAATGTCCCTGACAGACGGTCACACTGCCTGGGGCCTTTGCACCTGCAGGACTCCTGTGCGTTGTGTCATGCCTTTAGCCAGCGAGTCCTGCAGGAAAGGAGGAACAAACTGATCCTCCGAGGTTTGTTGAAACCTGAAGGTTCTCCTCTAAGCAAGGGGCAGGAAAACCTCTTAAGCCACTGAAGGCTCAGGCTACAGTGTCTAAGCCTCCTCTGGTGGCTCCGTTGGAGCCGATATCGCTCGGCTGGAACTGATGCTTCTTCTGCCAGAGTAGTGGGTTCGGTGCTGGCCGGCTCCGATACCCTGACTACTGTTGCCTTGTCGGCTCCGGCTGGAGCCCATCGGAGCCGAGATCCTCGGCTCCATCTGGGGTTCAAGGGACTTGCCCGATGGCTCCGCCCGCAAGAGATCCCGGTCCCTTCGATACTAAGTATCCACTCGGCCCGGGTCTCCTCTTTAGCCATCGGAGCCGATCTTCGAGATCTTCCAGGCTGTCTGACCACGATTTGGAGAGGGTGGTAAGCAGGCTGTTGAAGTCTCAGGCACTGGCCCAAATGCTCCATAGCCCGTCTCAACAGACTCAGCCCCAATTCTTGAGATTCCTCCTCCGACTCCACACCAGAGTCTTGGGACAGCGATACATCCTTCGGCTCCGTCATCCTCGGCTCCGATCTCCTCCTTGAGACTTTCCTTGGAGGGATCCGTCGTCGGGTTTCCACTGTCGGCTCCGAGGGGCTAGTGGCATCGGACCCTTGTCGTAAGCTCGGCGCCGACATCTGCCTCGAGCCTTCTCTCTCCTTGGAGCCGACCATTCCTGTTTCTTCGGGTGTGTTCAGGTCTCCCGGGGAGAGGAGCCTTTGAGGTGATGAGGAGTGTCCTGGCCTCTGAGCCTGGTCAACGGTCTATCCCTCTAGCTCCTCCCTCATCAGTGCCTGCAGAAGCCTCTTGCCAGCCTCTTGCTCTCAGGCCCAGGGATCCATCGCCCCAGGTTTCCCCACTCCTCCTCTTCCGAGGTTTCTCCTGACCCTGCAGGTGAACCCCTCGGAAGAGGAAACACACAGACTCCCTGAGTCTACTACATCTGATACCGACTTAGATGAGTCGGAGGGTTCCCCACGGTCCCCTCTGAGGATGTCTCATTTTCAGACATCCTTGAGCTCCTCAAACAGAGGGGAATTGGCCTCCATTGACCCCTCCGAGGATGAGTCGGTATACCTGGAGGCTTTGGATCCCGACCCTCCACCTCCTGGGTGTCTCCGCCTTCGACCCACTCATGCAGGTAGTGGCTCGCCAGATTCTGTGGAACCTGTCCCCAGGAGACCATCCAAATTCATCACGGCCCCTTCGGACAAACAGTTCCTGTCCAAAGGTGTCTCTGTGGATGCTATGGTGGTGGCGGCCACTAAGAAGGAACTGGCGGATCCTTCAGTACCTGTCCATCCTCCTAATAAGGATTCTAGGACCATGGACAGGTATGGAAAGCGGATGTTTTCTTCAGCGACCTTTGCAATGCGTCGCTGAATTACCTTTGTCACTTCACCAGGCTTCAACGAGATATTCTCAAGGAACTGGGGAAGTAGTCCAGGATCCTTCAGCTGCTGGGGCTCAGGAAAAGATTGCCTCTCAGCTAGCTATCCTGAATTCGATATCTAACTCCTCCATGCGGCTCATATCTTATGCAGCCGATGGAAAGCAGGGCAAGAGGCACAGGTGTTGCTCTTAGACGCCAAGCCTGGATGCGGCTGTGTAATTTTGGACCCTTCACCAACACCCTTTGACGGTTCGGCTTTGTTCGGACCTCAGGTGAAGGATACTTTGACCAGATGTGAACAAGACGGTAAAACTCTTTCTGCCGTTGGAGTCCAGTTTTCCACTCCTTCTAGACCATATCCCAAGGGTCAGAAGGGGAAGATGTGGTTCCGTAAAGCCCAAGGAGCTACACGGACACACGTGGTCAGTTTACCCCTAGAGGCAGAAGGGGTAACAATAGACGCCCTAGAGGCAGGGGGTCCTCAGAACCAGGGCAACAGGGAGCCTCTTCCTGAGAAGCCCTTTCAGCATCCCTGAGGTGTTGCCCGACTGTCCACCCTTGGAGGCAGTCGGAAGAATTTCGCTGTACCCAGTAGCCTGGCAATCCCTATCACAAGAGAAGTGGGTACAGTCGATTATATCCGAGGGTTACAAAATCCCTTGAAGGTTTCCCCTCTACAATCCCTTCCAGACATCTCACCCGGTCAAAGGGATTTGGCAAAACAGGAAGTTTCAAAACTCCTGGGAAAAGAGCCATCCAAACAGTGCCGGCAGACCAAGTAGGATCCGCTTCTACTCAAGATTCTTTGGTCCCCAAAAGGACGGGAGATTGAGACCAATACTAGACCTAAGCAGACTAAACAAGTCTGTCAAAAGGCAAGATTCGGATGGTCACGCTGCAATCCATTCTGCCCTTTCTGGGCAAGGACAACTGGATGTAATCGATAGACCTTCAGGATGCACTATCACATAAAGATTCACAGACGCCCAGAAGGTTTCTCCGCTGGCTGGGAGCCAGTCATTACCAATTCAGAGCACTGCCCTTTGGCCTCACTTCAGCCCCCAGAGTGTTCACCAAATGCATGGCGGTGGTCACAGCTCACCTGAGACGCCGAGGATTCCAAGTGTTTCCTTATTTGGACGACTGGCTCCTCTCCGCCACCTCCAGGGATCAGCTTCTTCGGTCCAGAGATTACACCTTACTGCTTTGCAAGAGTCTAGGAATTTCGTGAATTTCAAAAATCCTCTCTGCTGCCTTGCCAATCTATCACCTTTATAGGCAGAGTTAATACCGTCAAAATGTTAGCCAGACTAACAAATCAAAGGATTCTGGACATCCAGAAATTTGTTCAGCTTCTGTTACAAAGCAACAAGGTCAAAGCCAGGTTTGTCTTGAAGGTTCTAGGCCTAATGGCTGCAGCCATTGTTCTTCTTCCACTAGCTCGCCTCCTGCAGTGGATGTTGTTCACGCAGTGGTCGTACCCATCTGCCCATGAGACACGAGATCTTAGTGACACAGTCTTGCAGGGCTCATCTACGATGGTGGGTATCTTCCCCTCTTCTTCAGCAGGGCCGACCATTTGTTCCCCTCCTCCAGTTGCCACAGTCACCACGGATGCCTCTCTGATCGGGTGGGGGCATTATCAGGGCAGGATGGTCCACGGACGTGGCAACCCATAGAATACCACCTGCACATAAATGTCCTGGAGATGAGAGCAGTGCTTTTAACGCTGCAAGCCACTTTCTTCCCACAGGGACTATTGCAGTACAGACAGACAACATGTCCGTGGTCTGGTACATCAACAAACAGGGCGGAACCAGGTCCTATCTCTTATGTCGAGAAGCTCTCAGACCTTGGCAACGGGCCATCTCTTCTCAGCGCATTGTCATAGCAACGCACATCCCCGGCAGGTCCAACCTATTGGCGGACAGGCTAAGCAGATCTATTCTGATGCCTCACGGTGGTCTCTCAATCAGTCTGTAGTGGATCAGATTTTTCTGGTGCACCCCTTGTGTTGCGATCTTTTCTACCCCCTCAAAACAGCAAGTCCCCCGATTACTTCACACTATTTCCTCTTCCAGGCCAACCCTTGAGAGACTCTCTAACCCAGGATTGGCCTCGGGACTTCTTTATGCTTTTCCTCCCTTTCCATTGATTCCACAAGTCATTCAGAAAGCCACCGCTTTGAGAGCCAAATTGATCCTCATTGCTCCATATTGGCCTCTCTACATCATCACCTTCTGGTGCAGCCCTGGCATCTGGACCCAGTTCCGGATCTTTTGATCCACCAGTCGGGTCAGCAGCACCGAGCCATTTATTCTCTCAACCTCACTGCTTGGTTGCTCCACTTCCTTCCCTAGCCAGGCTACCAATGATTTCTGACTCAGTCAGAGACATTTTAGTGTCTTCTTTAAAGTCGTCCACTAGAACTGTTTATGCTAGCAAGTGGCGACGCTTTTCTATTTGGGCAAACGCCAAAAATATTGATCCCTTCACGCTCCTATACATTCTGTTTTGGATTTCCTGCGGAGGTTTTTCATTCAGGATCGTCATCATCTACAGTCAAAGTACAAATGGCTGCTATTTCCAAATTTCATGTTGGCTTGCAGGACAATAACATCATGTCTCATAGGTTATGCAAAGCCTTTTTGAGAGGAGTTTTTCTCCTAAAACCGCCTGTGAAACATCCTCCTCCGCAATGGGATCTGAACTTAATGTTGGCATCCTAATTCTACCTCCTAACCATCTGCTACGTGTTCTTTAAAGTTGTTGACATGGAAAACTATATTTTTGCTGGCTGTTACTTCTGCAAGAAGAGTTTCTGAGATTCAGGCCCTCTGTATTCGGCCTTATCTGGTGTTTCATAAGGATAGGACTAACCCTTCCTTTCTTCCCAAGGTTGTATCTCAAGCCAATATTAACCAATCTATTGATCTACCAGTTTTCTTTCCTAACTATTCTGACAGAGCTGAACAGAAGCTGCATTTTTGGATGTTCATCGTCAGCTCAGGTACTACTTACATAGGACTAAACAACTTAGAAAATCAGATCAATTGTTTGTCTCCTATGCAGAAACAGGTTGGGTCTTCCAGTATCTAAAGTGACCTTATCTAGATGGTTGACTTCCACCATTTCCTATGTGTACTCTCTAAGGGCAAACAACTATCTTCTAAGCCAAAAGCTCATTCAACCAGGAGTCTATCCACTTCTGTAGCCTTTCAGGATACACTTCCCATTGACACTATTTGTGCAGCAGCTACTTCTTTTGTGTCTCATTACAAGTTGGATTTGGCCTCCAGAGATAGGGCCAGTTTTGGTTCCACTGTTCTCAAGAGTCTGTTCCATTGAGCCACCCGGGATACAGGTGCTAGGGGCCGGTCCCATCCAGCAAGAATGAAGATTGACAACTTAACATTTTTATGTACCTACCATAACGCCATGTTAGTTGTCTTCATCTCCACCCTCCTTCCCCTGGCCTGGACAGATCTTGGAGAGTTCCTATTAGATTGCTTCCTCTGGAGCATTGTTATGAGGACTTCTTTTAGGAACCATGGTTCCTAATTATATTAGGATAAGTCTTTAGCAGGGTTAGTTAGCTGCCAAACGAGATCTGAGGTAGTGCATCATGGGATATAGGGTTGCCTCGAGCTGGTAAAAGGAGTTCTCGAGCTAAAAGCCGAGGATAACCCATCCAGCAAGAAGAAGGCGAGATGAAGACAACTAACATGGAACGTTATGGTAGGTACATAACTTCTAATTCTACTACTTCTACTTTGCTACTGCCAAGAAAGCCTGTAGAAAAATAGAAGTAGTAGAACAAAATGCTGTAACCAAGAAAAGATTACAACGTTTTTCTTCTTTCTGTCTGCACCCTGCATCACTCCTTTTCTGTATGTTTAAATTTGGTGAACTTTCTGCTTCACGTGGATCTCTGACTGGTTAGCTCAGTTCTTTGTGGGACAGACTGAGAATCCTTAGAAGGAACAGAAAGCCTGTGAATGTGAATGTGAAACATAAATGAAGTGGTCAAGTTTGTACCATGGATGGGGAAGGTGACACAGCTGTGGCAGCTTTGATCAGGGCACTACAGCTGCAGCCACTACAGTTACAGGCAGCTTCTATATTTACTTTAGAATAAATGAATATGTTAAAAATGTCCCTGTTAAAATTATGCCATAGGTAGCTTTCTCATTTTCCTATTCCTAAGGCCTGCTCTGGAAAAGGGAGAAGAGCTTCATAGGTTAGTACTAGACTAAACGCTCTTGCAGGATATTTTAAGCCTAGTCAAATTTTCCATTTGGTGCTTGGAATTACCTATTCTGTTTAGTGTTTTGATTAACCTTACCCCTTCATGGATTATATTTATGTTATCTCTAGTGGTCATAATTAATATCATACCATAGACACGTGGAAAGTCCTTAGTCATGGGTTAAATCATTTAGGAGCTGCCTCTATCCATTAGTTGTACAGGAGGGAGCCTTGAGGTAAATGTTATATTACCCATCCATAGAGCCAAGTTATGCTTGAATTTGGATAGGAGTATGCTTTATTTAAAATGGATGGGAATTCTGTTCCAAGGCAATGGTATCCTGTCTAAGATGTAAATATCCCTCCCAACCATTCTGTTGATGTTCCAGAACAGATTTAGATCCTTGATGTTCTTCGTGTTTCACTGTTGCAGTCATTACATTTGTGTAATCTGCTGGCAGGTTGCCCTCAGTCGGCCTGAATAACAAAGTCTTGGGTCCTGCGTCGGTTGCTGTCTCTTCTTCCATGACGTTAGGTCATCAGGGGTATAAAACATGCAGCAAACGCCATTTTAATCTGTCTTTCTTGCTGAGCGATGCCCGAAGCAGGAGCAGTTCGCAAGTGCCGGTCGGCCAACTCCTGAAATCTTCAAACTAAAGCTAAGTACCCCATTGGGGAAATGTTTTCTTGCTCCTTACCGATGTCAGTAAAAGTTAATAATTGCATTACTTCTGGCAAGCAAATACCTCATAAGGATTTTCATTTGTACTGTATTCCTTGCCTAGGCCCTGATCACAGTGTGCCTTGCTGTCGGTTTTGTGCTAAATGTAACCAAAGCACTATTAAACGTCGGTATATTTTTGCCTCTAAATATTTTGGCTCAAGATTTAACTACCATGAAATGTCGTCAGTTAGCAATCCGACTACCGGAGTTCAGAAAAAACACAAGGAAAAAGACAGAGACAGACCGTCAAGGTCCAAAACCGATGAGGAAGCTTCTCCTAAGCCAGTCGCTGGGTTGCCGGTACTCAGTTAGGTGCTTTCGCAGCCCCTGATACCCGCTACCTTTGAGTCGCAGGCCTCTACCGAGACCCATTCAGAGTCCGGTATGCCGCAAGATTCTTAGAGTATTGAACCCGCAGATGTCTCTCCCTTGGATGGGTCCAGAGCCACTGAGCAGGTAGCAGCTTCTGAGGGTGTTTTCAGGCCTCAACATTTTTATATTAAACCGACACCAACAACAAAAACAAGATCAAAAACAACTTCTGTGTCTAAAAAACTGACGCATGAGCCACATGCTCAGGTCCCTATGCCTAAAAAACAGATTATCAGAATGGCTGAGGATTTAATTACTTTGATCAGGGGTTCCCAACCCCCCCCCCCCCGCTAAGATGGCCTAGGCAAGGCACTGATTATGAATCTTCAGATCAGGTTTCCATTTCTTCTGATTCCTCTTCTGATCAGGAATTTTCTATTCCACCCTATGAGGATTCTGATGCAGAGGAATCCATTCCATCTGCATCTCCTCCTGAGGATTACTCTTTTGGAGAGACTTTGCATACTTTAAGGGAACATTTTCACTGGGAGAGTCAGGATTTCTCTGAATCAAAAAAGAGGCTTAGGGACTTCCTTCTTCTTCCTCAGCATAGGCCTTTGGCAATATGTCCTGTATTAGACTTTGTTGATCATATGTTCTCGGAATCAAGCTTGGCCCCTGATACCCTGCCACTGGCTCCTAGTAAACCAGACAGATATTACAGGGTTCCTGACTCCCACAAATTTATTTTCAAAAATCCTGCTGCTGATCCTGAGACTATTTATCAGGGTCCCAAGGGGGTTAAGGCTTCTACAGCCAAAAATCCTACCCCTTCTGATAGAGATTCCAGGGCGCTGGAGAGATGGGGTAAGAAGGTTTACATGTCTGCAACCTTGGCAATCAGGGCTTGAAACTGCCAGTTTCATATGCTTAAATATCAACAGCATGTTATGGGCGTACTTAAACAGAAAATGATGTTGATTTCTGATTGTGTGGAAAATAAAGAGTTACAGGATTTATTACATTCAGCAGAACAGGTTGGAAAGCATAATTTGCAATGTGGTTTTGATTCCTTGGAGGCCTCTTGTAGGGCCGCCGTTACTGGATCTGTGATTAGAAGGCATGCCTGGCTCAAGGAGCAAAATCTGCCTGATCATGTTAAAGCTAAATTGTTGGATGCCCCTTTGCACTATGATACTCTGTTTGGTAATAAGGCTGAAGAGGTTTTAAAGAGAATGGAAAACAAAGCTAAATCTATGCAAACTGTAAAAGATTTCTTGCAAGTGCAGCCACCTAGGTTCAGTAGGCACTGGCCTACTAAAAATTGGTCCTTTCTTCTGTCCAACAGAGCCACTCAGGGCAAACCCAGGTGCTCAAAAGGCTCCAGATATCAATCACAGGGTTCTTACAGGTCAAAGCAGTGGAGTGCCTCCACCTCCAGATCTGGAGGAAACAAAGGACAACCCTACAGTAAGCAATCTCAATGACTTTCTTCTACCATCTCCAAGCATTTATCTTTTGGCAGCCCCCTTGGGGGAAAACTAGCACTTCATGCTCAAAATTGGCAGTTAATTACCCAGGACAAGTGGGTATTAAATATTGTATCCCAGGGGTACAGATGTCATTTCCATACTTTGCCAATTCCAAACGGATGGCCGGATCTGCCACAAAACAAGTGGGCAGAGGCCCAGAAACAAGTTATATCCTTCATGGATATGGGGGCTATTCAACCGGTACCAGAAAAGGAAAAAGGACAAGGATTTTATTCAACACTTTTCCTGGTACCCAGAAAAGACAATTCATGGCATCCAATACTGGACTTATCGATTCTGAACATGTACCTGGACATTCCAAAATTCAAAATGCTGACTTTGCAGCAACTACTGCCTATGCAAGGCAAGAATGCTTGGTTAGTCGCTCTAGACCTAAGGAGGCATACCTGCATATCCCAATAAGGGAATCATGCAGACGATACCGCTGCTTCAAGGCAGGTTTTTTGCATTACCAATTCTCTGCACTGCCCTTTGGCTTATCTACTGCTCCCAGGGTCTTTACAAAGTGCCTGGCACCAGTAATTGCATTCTGCAGACAAAGAAACATCCAAATTTATCCTTATCTGGACGATTGTCTCATTCAAGCAGAGGACAAGGACAATCTTCTTCAACATCTGGCGTTTGTAAAAAGGCTTCTAGCATGCCTAGGGTACACCATGAACGAAAATAAATCACAACTGGTACCCTCTTAAATAATTATATTCCTGGATGCAAGCTTGAATACAACTGCCCAGATGGCTTACCTCACGCCAGACAAACAAAGGCAACTGACAACATGCTTCAAACAAATGGCAACAAAAAAACAGTTATCTGCAAGACAAATTCTGCAGGCTTTGGGATTCATGGCATCCTGCATTCTACTGATTCCATATGCGAGATTGCATATGAGGAAACTTCAGTGGTACCTAAAAAGTTTATGGAATCAGCATTGTCACAGCCTGGAAACAATGATTCCTCTCATTCCCTGCCTGCAACAGCAGTTTCTTTGGTGGGCAGAGACATGTCACCAAAACAAGGGACTGTCATTCACTCTACCCCCTGCCACCCAAACCCTAACTACAGACACATCAGACTATGCTTGGGGGGGCCCACCTGGCAGGGAGATGCATTCAGGGCAAATGGAGCCCAAACCAAATGCATCTGCATATCAACCAGAAAGAAATGCTAGCTGTTCAGAATGCTTTGACAGCCTTCAAGGACTTACTTCATCCAGGACAACTACTGATAAGAACGGACAACACCACTGTTATGTGGTACATAAACAAGCAGGGGGGTACACATTCCTACCCCCTTTGCAGACTAGCCATGGCCTTGGGGAACACAGCCTTGACTTACCAAATACATCTTCAAGCACAATTCCTGCTAGGAAAGCAAAATACTCTGGCAGATGACCTAAGCAGAAATCTTATGGACCCACACGAATGGAAACTGAATCCACAAATCTTCAACAGGTTAACACAGAAATGGGGGAGCCCAGACATAGATCTATTTGCCTCTCCCCAAAACTGTCAATTGGACAAATTTTGCACAAGAACTCATCACAAAAAAGCATGGAAAGTGGATGCTCTACCCTTCAGCTGGAAAAACCTATCAGTCTATCCCTTTCACCCTCTGCCTCTACTCTCCAAGGTCTTACTAAAAGTCAAACAGGAAAAAACAAAAATGATCCTAATTGCTCCGGACTGGCCTCGCCAGCACTGGTACCCACTTCTAAGGAATATGTCACACCTTCCTCTGTGGTACTTGCCTCAAACACCTCATCTACTGTCTCAGCAGAACTTTCAAATTCTACATACTCAGCTCCAAACTCTGAATCTTGCAGCATAGCTGATCAACTAATTATTCAAACCACATCTCTCAGTAAACCTGTGATGGATGTCATTTTGGAAGCCAGAAGGCATAGTACTAAAAAAATCTTATGCTGATAAATGGAAGAGATTCTGTGCTTGGAACCAAGCACAAGGAACAGACACAGCAAAGCCCAATATTCCTCAGATTTTACAATACTTAACTGAGATGTTTGACAAGGGTCTATCTTTTTCTTCAGTAAAAATCCATGCCTCTGCCATCTCGGCTCATTACAACACAGAGCCTCCCCTCTTTTCTCATCCACTGCTTAAACAGTATCTCAGAGGGGCCATAAATGTAAGGCCTCCCAGTAGAGCACCAACTCCTGCATGGGACCTCAATTTTGTGCTGGAAAAACTCACCCTGCCTCCTTTTGAACCAGCAGCTACTGCGGATATAAAATGTCTATCTTGGAAGACAGCTTTTCTTTTGGCAGTCACTTCAGCAAGAAGGGTTTCAGAACTACAGGCTGTCATGGCAGTGGAGCCTTTCATTATTTTTTACCCGGATAGGGTGGCCCTCAGGACCAATCCTTCTTTTTATGCCTAAGGTGGTATCCAGTGTGGCTCTTAACCAGACCATTCACCTGCCAACATTCTACCCAAATCCGCAGAACAAGGGGGAACGGATTCTGCATTAATTGGATGTACACAGACAACTAAGATTCTACTTAAACAGGGCCAAATCTCTAAGAAAATCTGAGCAACTACTAGTAGCATTTGCTGCAGGATCAGAGGGGAAGGCTATATCAAAGCAGACTATTTCTAAATGGATAAGCCACTGCATTTGTTTCTGCTATTTGCGCCGTGGTAAACCTGTGCCCAAGGGGATCAGATCACATTCCACCAGGGCTGCCTCTACTTCAGCAGCTTTTCTCAGAGGGGTCCCAACCAAAGACATTCTAGAAGCTGCTACTTGGAGCTATGTTCATACCTTCACAAAACATTATCATTTACCTCTCTTCCCTAAATCCAGGGCAGGCTTTGCCATTGCAGTCCTGCAGGGCCTTATAGTCCCCTTCTAATGCTGTTTAGTTCCATCCTCCCATCCATAGCTTTGGGATTCTACCCAAATGTAATGACTGCAACAGTGAAACACAAAGAACATAGTAGAGTTGTGTACACTTACCATAAATGTAGATGTTCGAGTGTATTCACTGTTGCAGTCCGGGTTACCCATCACCGTCCTCCATTCTATACCTTTTCTTTCCTTCACTATACTCAGAAGCCTTTGTGGTGTATTTGCTTTTAGTTGAAGGTAAAGTTTATGTTTCTAAAAGTGCATTTATATATTTACAGTTTATTTACATATATTTTTGCTCCCCATTTGGAGGGCACCTGACATCTGGGGCAAGAAAAACTGATTAAAATGATGTCGGCTGCATGTTTTATACCCCTGACACCTGACATCATGGAAGAGGAGACAGCAATCTTCGCAGGACCCATGACTTTGTTATTCAGGCCGACTGAGGGCAACCTGCCAGCGGATTACCCAAATGTAATGACTGCAACAGTGAATACACTCGAACATCTACATTTATGGTAAGTGTACACACCTGTACTTTTCTGATGCCATTTGACTTTCTTTTGCATGGTAGGTCCATCACTGTTTGGTCATAGAATGCCTTCTACACCAGACACAGGACACCTCTTAGCAGTCCGTAAGAGACCAAGTATAATGACAGGGTTTGAGGCAAATTGTTTAAGCATGGTATCTTTTTGTAAGGTATCTCTGTGGGCACTCAGCTACTGCTGCAAGTGTCTGGGCAGATATATGCCAAAGAGGAACTATAATTTTTTAGAAAGGTAAATAAGGGTTAATGTAATAAAAGCAACACATCACATTAAAAGTAATCAGGATTTGTTTTATTCCATATGGAAAAGGGAATAGATCACCAAAAGCTCTTAGAATGATAAATGTGGATAAATGTAGTAAATGCAACACTTCTTAGCAAAACAAATAAGGATTTAACTTCTAGCATAACCAATGATAAAGAAAAATGCTAGTACTAGCAGGAAAAAAAACAGAAAGAATAGGGAGGTATATATGAAGAAAAAGTACAAAATAAGCAATTTATTGATAACCCAAAAAAAGTTGTATAGTAATCTTGGAAAGAAAACAACAGAAATAATGCCACCTAAAAGAGAAGAAACACTAGTTCTGGGCATAGGCAGATGAAATCCTGACTAAATGCCAAGTGTAAATTTGATTAGCTGACTGAAGGAGCTTGGAGGAGGGGAGTGGCTTATGTTAACATGCCCATCTTGGAGGGGGAAGAACTAGGTTTTCTGCTGTTAACTGTGTAATGCCCTAGCAGAGGCAGGGGTACATCTCCCTAGTTAATAACAGGTTACCTTTCAGTGGTAGCTTTCTGGGTCTAAGCAAGCTGAAGAAATGGGCAATGATGGTTGTGACAATATGTCCATTCTACCTAGTTAAGGGTTCTACTCCCTTGCATCTCAAATATTTCCACCTAGTCAATTTTTATTTTTTTTTATTTATTTATTTAACATTTGTTGACCGGGATAGTCCGACTAGGTTCAACAGAGCCTGTTTTCAGCGGAGGCCCGGGGAGAAATGCTCCAGAAATGCTTTTGACATTTGCTCCTCTGCTCTCTCTCACCTCTGTTCAATGAGGGGAGTGGCAGACTTAGGGGACATTGACCAAAACCTTGTTCTCTCCATGGAAAGAACAGTCCCCCTACAAGGTTTCAACAGTTTGGCCACTCTACCAGGACATCTGAAAAGGAAGGAAGGACTCTGGCAGTCTTAGGGGAAGTGGACTGCAAAGCTGTTTTCTTGAGAGTGAAAGAAGTCACCTCCAGAATAGCTGCAAGATTCTGTCGCACCCCTCTCATGAATAATAAGGGAGATGAGAAGAATGAACGGGCTTACTGGGAGTAGGGCTAGTGTTCAGCAGTGAATGGAATGGGAGCCAAAAAGGTAAAGTATAAGAGAAAAAGTGATTAAATTATGAAAAAACATCTACAAAGATTCTGCTGAACATAATAAAGATGCTGACTATAAAAATAAGTAAAGTAAGCAGTAAGAAATGCTGACCTAGAAATATGAGATGTAATTGAATTGGCAGTTAGTGAAATTGAGGAGCTTTACTGGAAAACCCCAAGTTTAGATACTGTATCCAGTTTCTGGCTAAAGGTTTGATTGGTTGAGCAACAGATCGGTAAAGATGTGAAAAACAATATGGAATTGTTAAGCAATAGGCTTCATTTTGGAAATGGCTAGAAATTTATCTTTTAATGACCTGAGACAACATTGGAACAGATAATTGGTAAGAGGAGTCCAGGAATGTAGCTACCCCACATGAAAGAAAACACTTGTTGATGAAGGGGTCCAGGTAAAGGTGAATTATTGTGTTGGTCTTTGTGTTTTTGTAGAGCTGTAGTTTTCCGAAGCACAGTTCCAGTTTCATTACAGAAGGCATACATTAACACATTAACAGGAAAGGTTAGCATCATAAGGAGTAGATGAAATAGTGAGGTATGTAAAGCACATGTATTATAAGTGTTGTAATTTTATGAAGCAGTAAACAAAATGCAGCATTGCCAGCTAAGGATTCAGGATAAGTAGTAGACGTAGTGGGTGGGGTTGTGTATTTAAGGAAAGGATTGATAAGTCAGGCACAAAATAAGATAGAAAAATAAACCACTGAATCTCTTTAAACACTAAAGATTTTATGTGGCACTTAGTGAAGATGTACTCTTGTATGTATTTGTTTGTAGGCACTATATCTTTTTGTAATGAGCTGTTATCACCAGAACCAGTAATCAAACCTGGATCCCTTAGGCCATAGTTAAGGCTTTCCTCCCTCTGTACCACAACACTAGCTTGCTGCACTCTTGTCTTGATCTCTGTTTGAGGATGCCGCCTGTCCTGATCTAAAGTTTAAGGTCATGGACTAAAGATTATCTTATGTAACTCAACAACTAATAAGGAGTACAATAAAACAACAATTCAGATTGTGATCATGCAAGTTTATTATAACATTAAAACTCAGAACTTCAACACATGCCTTCCAGAGTGGAAACATACACTTAATATATTAATCATTAAATAAGCGCAACAATTAAAATCCCACAAATCAAAACATTGCAGTAACTGAGTAATTAAAAATGCATCAAAGGAAACTATGCCAGCTACACTCATTATTTAATCCCCTGGCGTAAAAGTGCCAGACTTTAAAGTACACGTGATTATCTTCTTTAACAAACATTTTTCTAACATAACTAGCATCATAATTATAACCAAAATATTGTTCTAGTATAGCAGCTTGTAAAACATTAACAGTTTCCTCATAAAATTACATAATATGCTTAGCAACTGGATTATTAACTGTTTTATTTCTGGCATCACATAAATGTTCTTGAATGTAAAAGAAATACCTGAGAGTACCTTAGCCTTTTAATTATTTCTCAGTCCGTAAGTAGGTGACTGATTGTGGCTGTCTTCCCAATAAAATGGCAGCATCACAGTGACAGACTAAAGGAATGTATCAGATGGACAAAAGGCAATGGAATGGTAGGTCCAGAAAATACTAAAGTGGAGGGGTCCTTATCTTCTAAAGATTAGTTTTAATAGCCTAGCTGTGTTACGTAGAGGAATAAATACTTGATTATTAGCCAGATGACCCAAGCTCAAATAGTGATTTGGTTAGGTTGTTCTAATTTTAGTCTACTAATTCTAGACACAGACTTGCATTGAATTCCAAGACTGAAGACATAGGCTTGTCGATCCCAGTCTGGTGATGGCAGCTTGTATTATTGTGTGTGGATGGAAGCATGCATGTGTACCAGCAGGGTGTAGGATGCCCTGCAGTGATAAGTCAAGTTGCATCCACTTGCGTGTCTCCTTGCTCAATTTGTTTTTTATTGGTTTTATTTGTGCTGATATGAATACTCCCTACAGCCATTAGAAGCAAGGTTAGGACCATAACAGAAATGTCATTATTGCTAGAATGGCAGTGAGGATACAAACCACCTTCATGGCTGCCTGAATGACAGCCTCCGTGGTCATCTCTTACCTCTGTGCCGGGGATATTCAGTATGGGGGAATGAACAGGTTTAAGCCCAATAAGTGGGGTCTTGATGGTTGCTAGGCTTGGAGGCAAAAAGCACATAAAGAATTACATTTAATATGTCAAGGAGAGGGTGTGATCAGTTCATACGTCCAGAGATTTGAAAGATTTGGGTGTTTTCAGAAGTACCTCTCTGCTCACTTTAAGCTGTTATATATAGTTCCAGTTTAATGATATATCAGTGGGCATCATGGTGAGATTTGTTAGTTATTGCCTCCTTGTGTAGTCCTGCCTCCTGTGCATTCCATTTCAGGCTAGTGCTGTCTTTTGTCTGTACATTTGATTCCACTGGTCGTGTTCTTGTTTTACTAAACCATGTTCTGCTTTTTTCTTTCCTTAAACTCTTTGTGTGAATAATACATAAAATACCATGTTATTTTAATTTTTCTGCATTTTACTTAACTGTATTAATCAGAGTCAGAACCCAAAGAACATTTGTGGTTCCTATTGGAGAAATTTGAAATTTTTAAACGGATGAACATGCTAGATTGTAACATTCAGGTTTCTTGCACGTTGACCAGTATATTAAGAAATATCATGATTCTGGGTATTCCCTTGCAAGGTGAGCACTTGAGTTCAGATACTACCTACTGCATGTTTAGGTTAGTCACATCACTTTGTTGCTTCACTTTTGCTATTAGATTTAATGGTTAAATTAACTAATTTAAAGCACATGCTGTCCAGGAGGAGTCTTGTTGAACGTTGGAACAAAATGTGTTCATCTCTTTATTTTGTGTGTGTGTGTGTGTGTGTGTGTGTGTGTGTGTGTGTGTGTGTGTGTGTGTGTGTGTGTGTGCACGCGCGCGCGCGCACATACTCACCCTCATGTACAAACACATGAGCATGGAATTGGTGGGGTCTCTTTCTTGGACTGTGGCTACCAGTGCCTTTATCAAGAAGCCAGAGAAGGAACTTATAGATACCTAAAATAATGCCTTTTTGTCAAAGCCTTCATTTTATTATAGTTTCATAGTTTCATAGTATAGTACTAGGCTATCTGCCCTGGGGCATTTGTAAGCCTAGCCATAGTGATGTGGCCTTTGCCACCCCATGAAATGGTACAAAAAATGTACAGAATAAATTTAGAATACTGTGCCTCTGTCTAGTAGTGACACAATGAAGGTCCCCTTATATAATAGAATTAGTTTACTGTGCCCCTGTCTAGCAGTGACACAGATGTGACCCCTGGGGTAAACTTACGATCTCCCATCCACTCATCAAGATTTCTCTTGAAGAGTCAGTGAGGGGCTCTGCCTAATACGAACTGGGATCTTGTTACAAAGCATGAGAAGCCTCTGGGTTATGAATCTATCCCTCCAGCATGTCCTATTCATACTTGTGCAGAGGTTTAAGTCTTTAGCTCTCGTGGTCCTGATGGATTTGGATTTTTTGAGGTGGAGCATGTCCATCAGATCCTGATTGGACATGGCCTTGTACGTCAGGCAGAGATCACCTCTGAGCAGGCGGTATGCTACTGAACAGAGCTGAAGTTTCTTTAGTCTGGCAGAATAAGACATATGTTGGAGACCCTTGATCCTCTTGGTGAGGTACCTTTGTGGTCTCTCCAGCTGTTGCAAATGCCGGGTGAGGTACATACCAAATGGGGCATTGTACTCAATCATGGGTCTGATGAGGGAGGAATATAGAGGTACAATGACATCCTTGGATCTGGATGTGAATCCCTTCATGATGAGGTGTGCAAGGTAGAATGTTTTTCTAACCACTTTGGCAACGTGGGTGTCAAATGAGAGGTCGCTGTCGACTTGGGTCCCTAGGTCTCTGATTACTTTTTCCGCATACAGTGGGTTGCTGTCTATGTGATAATTTGTGGGTACTTTGTTTTTCCCAAAGGGATGACTATACATTTTTGGCATTTAGTTTAAGGCCGTGACTCGCACCAGTTGTCCGTTCTGTGAGGCCTTTTTGTAGGATGTGTGTGTCTGCTGGTGTATCAACTATGGCCTAGTTTGCAGTCATCTGCGAACTTTGTCAGCCACAGCCCTCCCATGTTTGCTTTAACATCTGAGAAATAAATGCCGAACAAAAGGGGTCCCAGGACAGATCCCTGCGAGACACCACTTGTGACTGGCTTTGAGTCTGACATTGCTCCAGTGATTTTAACTTTATGGGTTCTGTCCTTTAGCCAGTTTGCAACCCATCTAGTGACATAAGGGTTTACTTTTAAGCTGTTGAGCTTATCTATGATGCCTGAGTGGGGTATTGTGTCGAAGGCCTTAGCCAAGTCCAGGTATGCTGTATGGACTGCTTTGCCCTCATCAATGGCTCTAGTGACTGTTTCAAAAACGTCAACCAGGTTTAAAAGGCAGGATCTGCCCTTTACAAAGCCGAACTGGGTGGGGTCAAGTGTCTGTAGGTCCCCTATGTCTCTGTTTATGAGTTCCATAATGATTCTTTCCATAGCTTTGCAGACCAGGCTGGTTAAGCTTATGGGGCAGTAGTTTCCAGGGTCTGTAGAGGCACCCCCCTTATGGAGTGGGACCAATGTTGCTGTACGCCAGTGTTCAGGTACATATCCCGAAGTAAGGCTAAGGTTAAATAGCATTTTTATGTGTGGGTTTAGCTCCTCTTGGAGTTCACGTAACACGCAACCAGGGATACCGTCAGGTCCCATTGATGCTGTGTTTTTTGCTTTGTTTAGGGCGGTTCTCACTTGGACATCTGAGATGACAGGGAGATTACATTCAGCTGGGATAAGTATTTCTTCTTTTGGGGGTGAAGGAGGGAGAAATTTGCACTGAACCTGTCAGCCAGAATGTTGGCAATATCTGTGGGTTCAGTGTATTTTTGTTGTTGTGAACCAACTCTGAGCATATCTGAGGGTTTCCGCCCAGGTTTCTAACATAGCTGAAGAAGGCTTTGTGGTTATCTTTAGTGTCCTTAGCGATTTTTCTCTCAAAGTTGGCCTTGGATGTTTTTATGAGAGAACGTAGTTTTCTGCTAATGTTGATCAGAGATGTCTTCCCTTCATGGGATTTTGCTCTGACATGCAGTAGCTTCCTTCTTTTGTTATACAATTTGTTTATGGCTGAGGTCCACCAGACAGGACTCTTACCTTTGGTGGAGAGGGAGTTGGATTTGTTTGGGATTGCATGATCCATGCATTCTTGGAGATGTCCATAGAAAGCATTTGAGAAGGATTCGGCATTATGGGATGTGGTATCCACTGGCACAGTGGGCTTAAAGGATACCATCTCAGTCTTAAGAAGAGTGAAGTCTGCTTTTGAGAAGTTTTTCACTGTGGTCTTTTGTGCTGGGGGTGGAGGTGGGATATGTATATCCAGGGTGATTAGTTTGTGGTCAGATCTCACTAGTGAGGGGTATACTTCCGGTGTGGAGCATTTTGTCCCCATGTTTGTGATGATCAGGTCTAGTATATTATCTCCGCTAGTGGGAGTGGTGACTAGTTGTTCCAGTGCATTTGAATTTATGAATTCCAGGAAACTTTGGGCTAGGGTATTAGGGCTAGAATAATGTACCCAATCTATGTTTGGGTAGTTGAAGTCTCCCAGTATGATGGTATTTTGTGATACATTCATATCCTCCAATGTCTTCAGGAAGGCTGAGTGGGGTTCTTGAGATTGGGAGGGTGGTCTGTAACATGCTACCAGTTGTATAGCAGTTTTGCCTATGGTTAGTTGCACCTGTATGGTCTCTGATGCTTCATGTGTTGCTACTAACCTGGAGGTGTGGGTGTCCTTGATGAATATGGACACTCCCTTTGTGGTTCGGCCCGGGTTTTGGGGCCGAAAAGCATGATATGAGGTATAGCCTAGTAGCGCTGGGGTGCTCTCAGGAGCCTTGAATCAGGTTTCAGTTACTGCACAGATGTCGATGTTCTCCATGCTGAGGAGTGCATCAAGTGCCTGCATTTTGAGATTTAGACTTCTGGCGTTGAGTAGCATTACCCTTATTTTTTTTCCATTTTTGTTTTCTAAGGAGGTGGGTTTGTCTTTTGAGCCTTGCCTAAAAAAGGCACTATGGGGGTGGCAAGAGCCTTAGCCAATATCCGGAAGCCCAGTGGTGACAGGTGTAAGCCATCCCTTGTGAAGCAGCGTGGCTTGTCCAACATGTCATCCCAGGCAGACAGACATTGGATCCCCTTAGAATGACACCAGTACTTGAGCCAGTTGTTAAAGCTGATCATCTTGTCTTTGTAGTGTGGTATCATTCTTGGTGAGGGCAAGATGCTGCTCAGGGTCAGGGTCATACCAGCCTGGGCTACATAATCGGAGAGCTCCTCTATGTCTCTTTTCATGTAGTCCAGGGAGGTACGTCTCAGGTCATTCACACCAGCATGGACAATGACGGAGTCATATTTGTACTTGCTTTGGAGTGACTTGAGTGCGTGTGTTATGTGTCGGATCCTAGCTCCTGATAGACAGCTCACAGTCACCTTCTCCTTGTTCAGCCTGGTCAGCGGGACATCAGTGTGTCTGACTACAGAGTCACCTATTACTAGTGTATCAGGCAAGGTGTTTGGCCTTAAGGGCTGTGATTGGTTGACACACTGATTTACTGAAGTATGTTCATAGGTTCATAGGTTTATACTAAATATGAAAAAAAAAACCAACCAAACAAAAAAAAAAAAAAACCGACACTGAAGAGATCACTCACTGCCCTGGTGATGAAATATGTTAGTTTATTGTAACCCAACGATACAAAAAAGACAGGGGTTTAGCTTTCAACTGGTTTATACTAGGCTATCTGCCCTAAGGCATTTATAAGCCTAGCCCAAAGTTTTGTGGCTTACACCACCCCTTATGTTAAAAAATACTGTGCCTATTAGTTTGTTGTGCCTCTGTCCAGCAGTGACACAGAGATGATTCCCGGGGTAAACCTACGATCTCCCATCCACCGGTCAAGATTTCTCTTGAACAGAGCCAGTGAGGTGCTCTGCCTCACATGGACTGGGATTTTATTCCACAGCATAGGGAGTCTCTGGGTGACAAATCTATCCCTCCAGCATGTCCTATTTATATCCGTGCTAAGGTTTAAGTCACTTGCTCTAGTGGATCTGGTAGATTTGGATTTTTTGAGGTGGAGCATGTCCATTAATTCCAGGTTGGACATGGCCTTGTATGTCAGGCACAGATCACCTCTGAGCAGGCGGTATGCGACTGAATAGAGCTGGAGTTTCTTCAGTCTGGCAGCATATGACAGATTTTGGAGTCCCTTCATGTGTTGCATGTGTTTTGTTTTGAGGTGGTGGATTTTTGGATGCCTGCTTTGGGAGCCTCTGTTGTTTTGGTAAGTTTTTTATTAGAGTGTCCGAGTATGTATTTGTGTTTTTATGTGTTTGGTTTGCAGTTGTGGTAGGTCTATGTGGGACTGGGATTGTTGTGTGTGTGGTTGCCATCTCCTCCTGTCTGGTCATGCCAGCCCTGAGTTGAGAGAGTTCAGCCTCCAGTTTGGCTATATAGTTGCATCTCTCACATGTATTTGTGTTTGTTGGGAGGAGGAGAGGGTTGTCTGTGTACATGAGACAATTGCAGCATTGTCTCAAGATACCCAGATTGACCAGCTGAATTGGAGACGACGCCAGTAATCTACCACTCGACATGCTAGAACAGTATAAGGGAGTGCTGTTCCTTTAAGGGAAGTGGATATTCACAGGGGTGGTAAGTAGATGTAGTGCTTTACTTAGTACGAGAGTGCTTACTTAGTAGAGAAGTATTGAGAACAAGTGCTAGGCTTATAATATAGTGAGTAGTCTGGTTATACTAAGAGTAGAGATTCCTTAAGAGAAAATTTGAAGAGCAGACTTGGCGGAGCCAGAAAAAGTTTAACCTTGTTTAACCGGCGCTGCACAATCACAAGCAAAGCCGCAAACGCGGATTTTAAACAGTGAACTACAAAAGAGCTAAAATGGTCCAAAACAACCAATTACTACAGCTTCTTGTGCTGAGGTCACTTCCTACAGGGACAGGTAGGCTGCTCAAGGCTCCCCACTCCCACTGGTGAGCAAAGAAACTTCCTTCTATCCAAGTAAGGTAATGGACAACACAGGAACTACACCACAGCCCAGAATACAGCAATGCCTGTAAACTGGTCTAAACTAGTCGAGGAGAGGCGGGAAAACAAGGATTATTTTTTTGTTTTTTTGGTAGAAACACACAGAAAATGCAGAAACAGTGATAAATTAGTTACACAGGCTTGCACACTTTAGTGGGCAGCCTCCACAGTTAAATTAAACAAACAAACAAACTTTCGATCAAATTCGACTAAAATGTAACTTTAAGTGCAGATTTTAAAATAATGCAGCAAACAGTTAAAAACAGTTCAAGCTAGTTCAGGGTAAGCTACAGAAGCTACTACAAGTGAAAAAAAAGCAAAGATACTTAAATCCAGAAAGTAGTCGCTTTTCTGAGTTCCCTGCTGCTAGGACCACTCTGCAGAACCACGAGGAGCTTGTCTGAGCAGTATAGCCAGAAAAAATGCCCAGAGGCGGATTTTAAACAGTGAACTACAAAAGAGCTAGAAATGGTCCAAAACAACCAATTACTACAGCTTCTTGTGCTGAGGTCACTTCCTACAGGGACAGGTAGGCTGCTAATGGCTCCCCACTTCCACTGGTGAGCAAAGAAACTTCCTTCTATCCAAGTAAGGTAATGGACAACACAGGAACTACATCGCAACCCAGAATACAGCAATGCCTGTAAACTGGTCTAAACTAGTCGAGGAGAGGCGGGAAAACAAGGATTATTTTTTTGTTTTTTTGGTAGAAACACACATTATTCTCTTCAACAAAGGATTATATGGTCGAGTTAGCATTCCATCTACAGATTTGTTAATGTTCACTACTTTTTGAATGGCCTCTCTGAAATTCCAGGGTTATACTCTAGGTTGTGGCACAATATTTGAATCGGAGAAAACCTGTTTAAACAAATTGGAAGTATGTTTGCTGTCTTTCATTTTATTTATTTTTTTTTGTTTTTGTCACCTTCTGTGATTATTTCTTCTGAAAAAGGATTTCAGTGTAATATTCCATTATTTATGGTTACAGTAATTTGATCCTGCATTCTGCAAGTAAAGGGTTAAGATAATTCAATGCTGAAGGCCCTCTGCAATGGGCAGCTTTTGGAATTTCCTGTTTTAGTATCCCTACCTGAATACAGTTTGTGAAGTCTTACCTCAGAAATGTATTCTTCTCTATGCGATATGTTATGATAGCATGTTAGGTTGAGAGGTTGTGTCAAACCCCTGCACTTTCCTTTCTGTTTTCTTTACAGTTGGATTTAGATCATAACGTACTTCATCAGGAATGTCCCATATGCAGTGACTAAGCAGCAGGGACCTTCAAAGTGTTGCAGTTGCTTTTAGAACAGAAGCCATAAGCTGCACTGGTGCTGCTTGTAGTGCCCAACAGAGGGAGAGAGGGACGCACGTGTCAGCACTTCATCCTGGCCACATTTTAGACAAAGTGCAAGGCAACAGAGGCCTACATCACTTTGTGAAGGCGTCTTACCATGGGTAGGTGTAAGATACACAGATCAGTAGGATAGTCCTTCATTTGATACTGGGTCAGAATCCAAAAGTGGAAGAATTCAAAGGATTTGAAGGCCAGAAGACCAGGCAGAGGCCAAAAAGTCTGTCCCCACCAGCCTCTAAGTCCTTGCCATGTGCCCATCTTTTACACTGCTAGTGACACATTGATTAACAATGCTCCTTTGGTAATGATGAGCAGGAAAAATACCCCACCAACAACCATATTTGTGAATTCTGGGACTGTAGTGCTCCCATGCTGTACTTGAGTGTCTAGAGCAAGTCAAAGTTTATTTAGGTGCTTCTTAAACAATTAGGAAAAAAGTAATAGCAACGTAAATCATAAAGACTCTGTAAGATATCAAAACATCATCCATAGGTAAAACAGTATAAGCTACAAAACATGAAAGTGTATTATTCCTCTTCATTATATGCCACATCAAAAAGGCAGGTCTTTAATACATGTCTAAAACAGCCAGAGAGGAGCATTCCCTAAGCCATCGAGGCAACGAGTTCTACAGGTAAGAAGCCCGTTACTGAAATGTACAAAAAACAGAACACTACTAATTGACCATTAGAACTGTCAGCAACCCCTCGGAAGATGAGTGCACAATACTTCTTTGAGGTAGCACAGAACCAGGTCATGAACTGTAGCGAGCATGCGAGGCTACAGTTAAACTATTCCAGGTGCCAGAAAGTCTGCTCTTCAAATTTTCCCTTAGAACTAGTTGGTTTCCCAGTAGTAGCACTAAAATCTGAACCCCTGTGACTAGCACTTGCTCTAGAACCTGCTGGAAAGCACTAGGAAGCCTGAAACTGATACAAGCACTCAGTTCTCCTTGTCAATAAGGAGAAATTAATCATAGACACTAAACAGCCTATAATTGCAAAGTACCTTGCAAAGGTAAGGGAAAACAGCTCTTAAACTTTACAAAAAAGCACCTAAACAGGCATGTCCAAGGGTCAGCTTCTGGTGATTTCTCCTGTCCACCTGGTGAATCTGGGCATACTGGGGCAATGTGGCAACTGCCTCATGTACACAGACAATCCTCTCCTGCTACCACCCAACACTACAACCTGCAAGAGATGCACTTACATAGCCAAACTGGAAGCAAAGCTCTCTCCAGCCAAGATTGTGCTAGACAGTCAAGAGGAGAAGGTTAACACCTGCATTACACCTCAAGCAACTCATAGCCCTTCAAAACCCACACCATCAACACCCGCACAAAGCAACACTAAACCCACATATGCGGAGGCCCTTAACATTAACCTACCCAAGCCAGAAGGTCCTCCGAAGCTAAAACGCAAACAAACACCAGTCACAACCAAAGTGACACATAGCTCACAACACCAGTGTGCCACCCAACAACAACCCCTAAGGCAAGACAATGTACCCAACACTTTAGTCATAGGTGACTGTATAGTCAGCCACACTGATGTCCCACTCACCAGGCTGAACAAGGAGAAAATTACAGTCAGCTGCCTGTTGGGTGCCAGGATCCGCCACATAATGCATGCACTCAAGTCACTCCACAACAAGTACAAATACGACTCTGTCATTGTCCATGCTAGAGTGAATGACTTGAGACGTACTTCCCTGGACTACATGAAAAGAGACATGGAAGTGCTCTTGGGTCATGTGACCCAGGCAGGTATGACCCTAGCCCTGAGTAGCATCCTGCCTTCGCCCAGAATGATACCTCAGTATAACGACAAAATGATTGACTTCAACAAATGGCTAAGCTTCTGGTGTCATTCAAAGGGGATCCAGTATTTGTCTGCCTTGGAAGACATAGGTTCATAAGTTCATAGGTTCATACTAGGCTATGTGCCCTAGGGCATTTATAAGCCTAGCCAGAGTGTGTTTGGCTTTCGCCACCCATATTAAATTAATTTTGCTATGCCCTTTTTCGAGGTTAGTATACTGTGCCTCTGTCTAACAGTGACACAGAAGTGATACCCGGGGTAAACCTACTATCTCCCATCCACTCATCAAGATTCCTCTTGAAGAGAGTCAATGAGGGACTCTGCCTAACCTGGACTGGGAGTTTATTCCAGAGTGAAGGGAGCCTCTGGGTTATGAATCTGTCCCTCCAGCATGTCCTATTTATTTCAGTGCTGAGGTTCAAGTCTCTTGAGCACGTAGCTCGATGGGATTTGGATTTTCTGAGGTGCAGCATGTCCATTAATTCTGGGTTGGACATGGCTTTATACGTCAGGCACAGATTGCCTCTGAGCAGGCGGTATGCCACTGAGTAGAGCTGGAGTTCCTTAACCGGGCAGCATATGGCATCTGTTTGAGCCCTTTGATCCTCTTGGTGAGGTACTTTGGAGGTCTTTCCAGTTGCTGCAGGTGTCTGGTAAGGTACATCCTGAAAGGGCATTGTACTCAATTATGGGTATGATGAGGGATGAGTAAAGAGGCACGATGACCTCCCCTGATCTAGATGTGAATCCCTTCATGATTAGGTGGGCTATATAAAATGTTTTTCTAACCACTTTGGCCACGTGGTTGTTAAATGAGAGATTGCTATCAACTTGGGTCCCCAGGTCTCTAATTACTTCTTCCAGATTAATGGATTACCACCTATGTGGTAATTTGTGGGCACTTTGTTTTGCCAAAGGGATGACTATATACTTTTTGGCGTTTAGCTTGAGGCCATGGCTCTGGCACCAGTTGTCTGTTTCTGTGAGGCCCGTTTGGAGGATGCTTGTGTCGGCTGGAGAGTCGATTATGGCGCCCAGTTTGCAGTCATCTGCGAACTTGGTCAGCCACAGTCCTTCCGTGTTGGCATGTACCTCTGAGAAATATATACCGAACAAGAGAGGTCCCAGGACTGAGCCTTGTGGGACGCCACTTGTAACTGGTTTGGAGTCTGACATGGCTCCAGCATTTCTAACCATGTGGGTTCTGTCCTTGAGCCAGTTTGCAACCCATCTAGTGACATAGGGTTTATATTTAAGCTGGTGAGCTTATCTATAATGCCCGAGTGGGGTATTGTATCGAAGGCTTTTGCGAGGTCCAGGTAGGCTGTGTGGACCACCTTCCCCTCATCAATGGCCTTGGTGACTGTTTCAAAGAAATCAACCAGGTTTAAGAGGCAGGATCTGCCCTTAACAAAGCCGAACTGGGTAGGATCCAGTGTCTGTAGGTCCCCAATATCTTTATTTATGAGGTCCATGATGATCCTTTCCATAGCTTTGCAGACCAAGCTAGTCAGGCTTATGGGGCGATAGTTTCCAGGATCCGTTGAGGCACCACCTTTGTGGAGAGGGACCACTGTTGCTGTATGCCACTCTTTGGGTACATATCCTGTAGGAAGGCTGAGATTGAACAGCAGTTTTATGTTTGGGTTTAGCTCTTCTTGGAGTTCATGTAGGGGACACCGTCTGGTCCCATTGATGCTGTGTTTTTTGCTTTTCAGAGGGCGGCTCTTACCTGAGCATCTGAGATGTCAGGGGGGCAGCACTCTGCTGGGATAGATATTTGCCCTTTTGGTGGGGGGGGAGAAGTATGCAGGGAACGTGTCAGCTAGGAAGTTGGCAATGTCTGTGGGTTCGTGTACTTTTTGTCATTTTGGACTAATTCTGAGCATATCTGGGAATTCCCACCCAGGTTCCTAACATAACTAAAGAAAGCCTTGTGATTATCCTTAGTGTCCTGTGCAGTTTTTCTCTAAGCTGGTCTTAGACTATTTTATGAGTGCCCGTAGTTTTTGCTAATACTGATCAGAGATGCCTTCCCTTTTGGGATTTTGCTGTATCATGTAGTAGCTTCCTCCTTCTATTGTATAGTTTGTTTATGGCTGGGGTCCACCAGACAGGACGTCTGCCTTTGGAGGATTGGGTCTTGGTTTTATTTGGGATTGCATGATCCATGCATTCCTGAAGGTGTTCATAGAATGCGTTATAAAGGATTCTGC
Organism: Protopterus annectens; assembly: GCF_019279795.1. Taxonomy (NCBI): domain Eukaryota; kingdom Metazoa; phylum Chordata; order Ceratodontiformes; family Protopteridae; genus Protopterus; species Protopterus annectens. The sequence goes on from NC_056739.1 coordinate 1,623,431,319, forward strand.
GGTCTGGGCTGTATTTTCCACAGGCCCGGGCTTTGAAGGATTCCACCTCGGTTTTGAGGAGTGTGAAATTTGCTTTAGAGAAGTTTTTCACTGTGATTTTCTGGGCAGGGGGTGGGGTCGGGATGTGAATATCTAGTGAGATTAGTTTATGGTCTGATCTTACCAGTGAGGGATATACTTCTGGTCTGGAGCATAGAGTCCCCATGATGGTGATGATCAGGTCCAGTATGTTTTCCCCTCTTGTGGGAGTGGTAACAAGTTGCTCCATAGCATTTGAGTTTATAAATTCTAGGAACCTTTGGGCTAGGGTGTTGGACCTAGAGTAATCCTCCCAGTGTATGTTTGAGTAGTTGAAGTCGCCCAATGTAATGATGTTTGGAGAGACCTTCATATTTTCCAGTGTTCTCAGGAAGGCCAAGTGGGGTTCCTGGGTTTGGGAGGGTGGTCTGTAGCAGGCTATAAACTGGAAGGCAGTTTTACCCACTGTTAGTTGCACATGGACAGTCTCTGATGCTTTGTGCTATGCCACCAACCTGGAGGTGTGGGTATCTTTGACGAATATTGATACTCCCTCCTTTTGTGATTTGGTCCAAGTTTTGGGGCTGAAAAGCATGGTATGAGGTATAACCTGGTAGTGCTGGGGTGCTCATGGGAAACTTGAACCAGGTTTCTGTTACTTCACAGATATCAATGTTCTCCATGCTAAGGAGAGTTTTGAGTGCATGCATCTTGAGGTTTAGACTTCTGGCTTGAGTAGCATTACTCTTAGTTTCTTATCCCTTGTGATACCTATGGAGGTGGGTTTGTCTTTTGAGCCTTGCCTAAAAAGGCACTATGGGGTAGCAAGAGCCTTTGCCAATATCCGAAAGCCCAGGGGTGACAGGTGCAAGCCGTCCCTAGCAAAGAATCGTGGCTTGTCGAGCATGTCATCCCAGGCTGATAGGCATTGGATCCCCTTTGAATGACACCAATACTTAAGCCAATTGTTGAAATTGATCATCTTGTCTTCATATTGTGGCATCATTCTTAGTGAGGGTAAGATGCTTCTCAAGGTCAGGGTCATACCGACCTGGGATACATGCTCAGAGAGCTCCTCTATGATCGACAAACCACAATGCTTTGCCAGAGATGGTCTGCGCCTGTCACCCCTGGGATTCAGGTTACTGGCTAAAGCTCTTGCCACCCCTATAGTGCCTTTTTTTAGGCTAGGTTCAAAGGATAAAACCACCACCGTAACAGATACAAGCATGCAAAATCTGAAGGTAATGCTACTCAATGCTAGAAGTCTAAACCTCAAAATGCACTCCCTCGAGGCACTCCTAAAAATGGTGAACATCGATATCTGTGCAGTAACTGAGACCTGGTTCAAGGCTGCAGAGAGCACCCCTGCAATACCAGGCTACAATTTTTACCACACTTTTCGGACACAAAACCAGGACCGAAACACTAAAGGTGTAGGAGTGTCCATATTCACCAAGGATATTCACACCTCCAGGCTAGTTGCCCAACACAATGCATCCGAAATTCTCCAGGTGCAACTAACACTAGGTAAGACTGCAATCCAAATTGTAGCTTGCTACAGATCCCCCACCACACCCCAAGATTCTCACTACACCTTTCTAAACATACTGGAAATATTAAGATACAACCAAACACCCTAATCCTGGGTGATTTCAACTACCCTGCCATTAACTGGGAAAACTACTCGGGTACCAACTCCTTTTCCCAACGGTTCATGGAATTCATAAATTCCAACGCCCTGGATCAACTAATCCATTGTCCCACCAGGGGCTCCAATATCCTAGAGCTGGTCATTACCAACTTAGGAGATAGATGCTCCACACCAGTGGTCACCCCCTCATTGGTCAGGTCTGACCATAAGCAAATCACCCTTGACATCCACATCCCACCCCCACCCCCCAGTAAGGAAACCTCCTTAAAAAACTTCTCCAAAGCCAACTTCATGCTACTGAAGTCAGAAGTGACCAACTTCACGACACCCACACAGGCAGGATCTGGAAGTTCGACTGCAGAATCCTACACTAAGGCACTGTACGAGCACATCCACTCGTGCATGAATCGTGCCATCCCAAATAGAACCAAGAAGCTCTTCTCCAAAAAAAGGAAGCCAATCTGGTGGTCCCCTGCTATAAACAAACTATACAACAGAAGGAAGAAACTGTTTCAGAAAAGAGGAAAATCCCAGGATGCAAAAAACTCCCTCACCAGCCCCAGTAAGAAGCTGAGATCCCTCATAAAATCCTCAAAAGCTAGTTACGAAAATAAAATTGCCAGATTCCAAAGACAACCACAAGGCATTCTATAGTTATGTCAAGAATCTAAATGGCAATGCTCAGATCTGCTCTGAGCTACAACAGAATGGCATTAAATATACTGATCCCAAGGATATTGCCAATATCCTGGCAGATGGATTTAGTGCCAACTCCACCACCCTCTCACCCCCTAAAGGGCCCATCTCAATACCAAAAGATTGCCAAATTCCAGTAATCACGGCTGCACAGGTAGAAACTGCACTCTCCAAAGCTAAGAATACAGCATCCGTGGGACCAGATGATATCCCCAGGCTGTGTACTACATGAACTACAAAACGAACTGACACCTCACCTAAGTGTCATGTTTAATCATAGCCTCACCTCAGGCTTCGTGCCCACTTAGTGGCGCACAGCTACAGTTATCCTACTCCACAAGGGAGGATCCGCCTTGGATCCCAGGAACTACCGTCCCATCAGTCTGACAAGCCTGATCTGCAAGGGCATGGAACGCATTATCATGGAACTTATAAACAAAGACATTGGCAACCTTCAAACACTGGACCCCACCCAGTTTGGGTTTGTGAAGGGCCGATCTTGTCTCCTGAATCTGATTGACTTCTTCAAATCAGTCTCCAGAGCTGTGGACAAGGGTAAAGTGGTCCACACAGCCTATCTGGACCTTGCCAAGGCCTTCAACACCATCCCCCACTCTGGAATCATAGATAAACTTACTAAGCTGGGCATAAATCCCTACGTCACTCGGTTGCCAACTGGCTTACTGACAGAACCCAGACTGTAAAAGTAGCCAACTCCAAATCCAGCTCCAGACAAGTGACAAGTGGAGTACCTCAGGGTTCAGTCCTGGGACCCCTCTTGTTTGGCATCTACTTCTCTGAAGTACAGGCCAACACTAAGGGACTCTGGCTAACAAAGTTTGCAGATGACTGCAAACTGGGAGCCATTATTGAATCCCCAAATAATGTGGATATTCTACAAAAGGGCCTTACAGAAATAGATGCCTGGTGCCAGAGCCATGGGCTCAAGCTTAATGCCAAGAAATGTATAGTTATCCCCTTTGGAAAACATGTACCCATGAATTACCACATAGGTGGCAGGACACTAAACATTGAAAGTGTGATGAGAGACTTAGGGACAAAAGTGGACAGTGGTTTCACTTTCAATAACCACATCGCCACAACAGTCAGGAAATCCTTCTATTGTGACACACCTCATCACTACGGGAATTTCATCCAGAAAAAAGGAGGTCATTGTCCCACTGTACTCATCCCTCATTAGAAACATTATAGAGTATAATACCCCATTTGGTATGTACCTCACAAGACATCTGCAACAGCTGGAAAGGCCACAGAAATACCTCACTAAAAGAATCACAGGCCGAAAGCAGATGCCATATGCTGACCATCTAAAAAAACTCCAGCTATACTCTGTGACATATCGTCTATTCAGAGGCGATCTCTGCTTAACATACAAGGCATGTCAAACCTGAGCTGTTGGACATGCTCCACTTTAAGAAATCCCAATCCCTCAGAGCCACACGCTCCAGGGATCTAAACCTTGTCATCACAATGAACAAAACATGCTGGAGGGATAGGTTCCTGACCCAAAGACTCCCCATACTCTGGAATAGACTGCCCATACATGTCAAGCAGAGGGCCTCATTGGCCATCTTCAAAAGGAACCTTGATGATTGGATGGGAGATAGGAAATTCACCCCGGGGATCATGTCAGTTGCCCTGCTAGACAGGGGTCCAAAGAAGTAAATATTTTGGGAAGAAATATCCAGGGAATTGTTATAGCTAGGCTTGCATAGGCCCTAGGGCTGATAGCCTAGTACCAACCTATGAACCTATGAATGGCCAAATGCACTGAGCCTGAAAGGGAGCAAGTGTAGTCTGTGCAAATTATGCATAATATGTTGATAACAAGATGTACCAGTAAGTAGCATGGCTGCAGAGTTCTGCACTAACTGGTAACCGGTCAAACTCAGTATTGGGCAGACCCAGGTACCAGGGCATTGCAGTAGTCCATTCTAGAGGAGACCAATGCATGTGTAACACTCAAGGGATCTGGATAAGGAATAAGGTGCTTAATCCTGCCAATGTTCCTTAGATGGAAACAAGATGACTTTGCAACAACAGCTGCATAGACTGGTCAGCTTGTGCACAGTCAGCCCTTGAGTCCTCCAGTAAAGGCTTAGGGTGATAATTCTGTTAGTCTTTGCAAATGATGCTGAGATTTTCATGGCTCTGATCTCAGGTGTACCTTGCACAGGTAGTCATGGCAATGAACATGCATTTTCTGTTTGATTTCTTTTGGGAGCTTTGCTAATGGATAAGGGAATACATTCATAGGAAATCCAGTTTTATGACATTGCAAGGCCTTAAACAGACCTCTCATGATCTGACACCACCTCTGGTGTGTAGTTTTCTATTATCACTCATGACCGGTACCCACATTCTAAATGACCATTGCCTGTCACACCTGGTGGGTGCAGGACACCTTTTGCTGGAACTGATTATTTTCCTATACTTCAGGCTACCCACACACAGCCTGGAGATTCTAAAAATCCAGAGTTCTTTGGTTTTTGGTACCGATGACAATAGTCGGTTCTTCCATCCATGTTGTTCCTCTCTATATGGTCCCACCTTTTTTACAGTCAGGCTGTTGAGGTTTTCTGTAGACTGGAATTGCAGCAACTATGTCTTCTGCTTACAGAAAAGACTGAATTAATATTTGGTGAAGTATGAGGAGTCCATTGCTCTTTTTCTATGAAACCTGTCGTGAAGGATGCTGTTTACAGAGCCTAGAGCATCTTTATTCTGAGACCAAGAAGGTTTTGTCTCCTAAAATCACCCAAAAGAGTGGAGTGACATTTTGACTTAATACCTCCAGTGTAGAGGCCTAAGTGGCCCTTTCAGCCATGCATAGTTCACAGAGAGCATATCATGTTTTCCTAGTTTGTCATCAGATAAGGAGTACAAAACTTTGGACTTGATAAGCAAGATAATGTTTTACTCTGCCACTTTTAGCATTATATCCCTTCATTAGTTATTACCTGCTCCTGGTTTTGGTCTTTTAATGTGGAATAGGATTAGAAAAAAAGTGACAGAGCTCTGTGATGTTGGCAACAAGGACCCTCAGAAAGGAGACTCTTGATGGTATCCTTGGTGATGTTTCATATAGTAATTTTGACCTTGCTAAGCTATTGCGTAATGTGTCGGGCTTAGGAATGTCTGGACTGGAAAATGTAACTCAGGCTTTCATTATTAAAGCCTAAGCTGAAGCGAAAACATTCTGGATATTCTCTTCTGGTATTAGGTTCTTCAGTAAGCTTCCCAGGGTCTTGCGAAAGAAGTTGGTATTGATGTCAAAACATCTCTCTTTATATCTTCCTCTCCCTTAAACACACACACACACACACACACACACACACACACACACACACACACACACACACACACACACACACACACACGAACACCTTACTATCTCCTCACCTTTTAGTTCACCCTACTTTCCCAATAAGAAGCTCCCCCAGAAGATGATGATGGTAGCCGTGCTTCAGGTATCTTGCCCCCACCCCCAGGGTCCACTAGTGAAGTCTTCTAGAAGGCCTACTCCATATCCTGCACCAGAGTGACCCTGACTACCCCTTGGGACTGCCAGTGGGGAAAGTGCTCTCCAAGTTTGCTGCAGCACGTAGAATCACAAAGAATGAGTAGTGAGTTGTAGACACAGTTTCACATAGCCAGTTATTGGAGCTTTTATGACCTCACCAGAATGAATGCTACTACAGGACCAGTTTTTCCCCAGAAGGCGTTTGGAATATAGCTTGTGACCTTTTCTCTTTCATACAGAAGCTGAGTGCCCTTTTCCCACCCATTTCTTACTCCAAAGGAGATGGTGGATTTCTGTCCCATCTTAGATGTAATGACTTCAGGGAACATATCTGGTATATTATATTCAAGGTGTAATTCTTTCAGAGTGGGATAATACTCCTACATCTGGATGCTGTTGATGAGCATGATTGTGGCACTTTATGTTCTGTGGTACTCATAAGAAGTTCTTCCAGTTTACTGTAGGTGAGGACTTCACCTTCAATACAAGGTGCTGCTCTCTGGTCTCTCTACTATTGCCAGTGTGTGCACCAGAGTACTTGCTATTGTAAAGGGGTGGTTTCTTTTTCTCTGCTTCTTGGAACCCTTTGTTATGGCACTTTCTTGTAGACTTTCTGTCAGTGCAACCCTGAGGTAGTCATAAACTGGGAGAAGTCATCAAAGTAAATGACAGAGTTGGATGCTCTCCAATGCCTTTCATTCCTGACTGTAGAGAGGCCCAAAAAGGTTAGAATTCTAGCTGCTTGGATGATGGCACGCAAGTGGATGGAAGTGTGGACACTTGTGCCGCTTGAGCCTTATGACCATCTTGACTGTATTTCAGTCAGGTGTAACTGAGGGTTCATTGAACAGTAAGATTTAGTAGCTGTAGAGTCATAATGAGGCTTCTGTTAGTGTTAGACTTCTGTCACCTGACTCTGGAACAGTGGACTGTGCCCAACAGTTTCATTGTTGACACTTAGCAGTCCCTTGTAGTGAATGATTCGCTGGTCAGTTTTACTGGTAGGTTGGGAAAGTGGTGCATCCGAAAGACAGACATCACATAAGCCTTTATCTATGATTAAATTTCCTTACCATTCAGACTCTGGAAATGAAATAGAGACAAGAGTCATTACTGTTGCTGTCAAACAACCAGGGTGTGTTGCAGAATACGAATAAACAGGGTGGTAGTTGCTCATACCACAAGTGGAGAGAGAGGCAGAATGGGTCTGACAGTGGGGTGTAGACTTAACAGCCATTCACATTGCAGCTGATAAGCCTCCTTAGCCACAACTCTGATCTTCTTCTGGAGCTGAGAGTAATGGTGATGATTCCTAGAAACAGAGTATCCCCTACAGTGACCCATTTGTCACATGGCAGACTGTAGTCCTCCCCCAATTCTGTTCAGTTCAGCAGAGCAGGAGGCATCTAATAGTGTATGCATTTTGTCTCCTGAGATGAGGAAGAATTCTGTACAAGTTTCTATTATTCCTTCTGATTCCATTTCCCCAAGCAAGTTTCATAGTGTGGTCTCAGGTTCTCGGGTGTCTGGTATTATAAAACATTCTAGTGCAAGCCAAGGAAGTCCACCTTGGTTTCAGTAACATCAGGTATGGCTGCTGCTTTAGATACTTTTCTCCTGCTGGGCCTTCCAAAGGAAGATAGAGGTGAGTGAATTTACCAGAAAGCATTCCACCTGTAAGTGTAAAGGTTTTCATCTGGGCAGAAGGGTATGCTCTTCCCACCTTAGTTTGTTACTTTGCAAGTAACTCCACCTTAAGAATCTGTTTAATATTTTTCCTAGTTCCTCCATGGTTAGGATTTGTGTTTCTACCATTTTGATGTGCCATGAGCTGGTGGAAGGCAGGCAGTACTGTGGCTCATAGCAGCTTATGGGTAGCCTCATAATGGGGGAATTCTACATCTTCACTTGCCTTTAAAGTACCCTTTCCTGACTGACAAGCTTGCCTGTCCCCTCTTTGAGACAGCTGATTCATTTGATTTGCATTCTGACTAACAGAAGGCACTTTTGAAGGCATTAACCTTCATTTCCTTGTGAAAGTAGTCTCAGAACTGTGTATAAATCAGTCCAGTCACCTCAGAAGTTTCTTTCCAGGGATAAAATTCAAATAGAGGATGTCATTGTTGGATGTCGTCATTTCAGGTTTTACTTGAGTGGCTAAGAATTCAGAAAGACAGGTTCAGTTGTTTCCTTTGCTTTAAGTAAATCAGGTTGTGGCTAAACTAAATGTATTGTTTTTGCCTTCAGGTGTCTTACAATGTCAGAGGCCTGCACTGAGCATGGCTGCTTCAAATAACTGTTTCAATAACGTGCATTGTAGACGTTGGTGATACTAGCACTTTGTAAAGGTGGGAGGGAAGCTGCACCCAAACATTATCGTTTGAACCATGATTCTACTTGGGCTTCATTTGGTGCAGGAGTATTTCAGGAACCAGCCTACTCCCCACTGCCTTTCTCCAACATTGGTCTCTAAGGAAATTTTAAAAGTTTTCCACTGTTTGGGATTTGTTGAACTGCAAAGAGGCCTTAAAGTCAAGATACCTTGTTTACATACTCACCATATCAACTGACGTGCAAAAAGAACCTCTGTAGTGGGTGCTTATTACCCACTTTTCCAATATTTGGTGTGTTTCTCTATCCAACATCAGTAAATGGATTTTCATTTAAGTTGGTCAAGGAAAATAATTATATTTGGTTACTTACGTATTACAGGTGTGTTCATTCATTGCATTGTGATCAAACGGGGGGGGGGGCCTATAGACCGAGCACACCCTCTTGGCCTAGTATCTTACTTCATGGTTCATGGGGAGGGGTGCTTGTGTCCTCATATTTAAGAACTGGAGATTTCAGAATTGGGGATACCAGAAAAGAAGATCCCAGTAGTTATCCAGTGCACAGGACCTTCTTGAATATATATATATATATATATATATATATATATATATATATATATTTATAGGAAGAATGGATGTTCTTCGTGTTTCACTGTTGCAGTCATCACATTTGGGTTATCTGCTTGCAGTAGCCCTCAGTTGGCCTGATTAACAAAGTCTTGGGTCCTGCGTTGGTTGCTGTCCCTTCTTCCATGACGTCAGGTCGTCAGGGGTATAAAACATGCAGCTGACGCCATTACATCAGTCTTTCTTGCCATGCGGTGCCCGAAGCAGAAGCAGTTCGCAAGTGCCGGTCGGCCAACTCCTGAAATTTTCGTTTTCGAGTTTTAGAACCAAAGTCTTCAACTAAAAGCTAAGTACCAAGTTGGGGAAACTTTTTCTTGCTCCAAATCGATGTCAGTAAAAGTAAATAATCGCATTACTCGTGGAAAGCAAATACTTCATAAGGATTTTCACTCTTACTGTATTCCTTGCCTAGGCCCTGATCACAACGTTGCTAGCTGTCAGTTTTGTGCTAGATTTAACCAATGCACTATTAAGCGTCGGTTCGATTTTGCATTTCATTACTTTGGCTGAAGATTTAATTATATAATGCTGTCGGAACAGCCGACAACCGGAGTTTACAAAAAACGCAAAGACAAGGAAAAGGATAGGCATCTGAGGTCCAAAACCGATGACGAGGCCTCTGCTAGGCCAGTCGCCGGTTCGCCGGTTCTCAGTGAGGTGCTTTTGCAGCCCCTGGCGCCCACTACCTCAGAGCCACAGGCCACTTCCGACTCCCACGTGGAGCCGACTGGGCCTCTGGATACTCAAGGTATTGGACATTCGGAAATAAGTCCCTCAGATGGGTCCGGAGCCGCTGAGCAGGCATCGGCTTCTGAGGGTGTCTTCAGACCTACACAACTATATATTAAGCCATCTTCAGCTTCAAAGACAAAGACTAAAGCAGCTCTAAAGACAAAGAAACAAGTACAGCATTCTCCTACTCAGACTTCCATGCCTAAAAAACAGATGCTCAAAATGGCTGAAGACCTAATTACTTTGATCAGGGCCTCCCTTCCCCCTCCTGATAAGAGGCCTAGGCAAGAGACAGAGTATGATTCTTCTGAACAGGTTTCTATTTCCTCTGATTCCTCTTTTGAACAGGATTATTCCATGCTTCCCTATGAGGATTCTGATGCTGAAGAATCCATTCCTTCAGCCTCTCCTCCTGAGGATTATTCTTTGGGGAAATTCTACATACCATGAGGGAGCATTTCCACTGGGAGAGCCAAGATTATTCTGAATCTAAGAAAAGGCTCAGAGACTTTCTGCTACTTCCTCAGCACAGACCCCATGCTATTCCACCTGTTCTAGACATTGTAGATGATGTCTTTTCAGAGTCCGGCCTGTCCCCTGACTCTTTACCCCCTGCACCTGCTAAGCCAGACAGATACTACAGGGTCCCGGATTCTCATAAATTCCTATATAAAAACCCCGCTGCTGATGCATAAACTATTTGTCAGGGTCCAAAAGGGGTTAAAGCTTCCACTGCAAAACCCTGTCCCTCTGATAGGGATTCTAGGGCTCTAGACAGATGGGGGGGGGGGGAGTCTACACTTCTGCTACCTTGGCTGTAAGGGCTTTAAATTGTCAGTTTCATATGCTTAAATATCAACAATATTTAATGTCACATCTTAATCAGAAATTGTTGACAAATGCTGAATGTTCCGAGAACAAGGGATTGCAGGATTTATTGCATGCAGCTGAACAAGTGGGAAAGCATACTTTGCAATGTGGTTATGATTCACTGGAGGCCTCTTGCAGGGCCGCTGTTACAGGTTCTGTTATTAGAAGGCATGCTTGGTTAAAGGAACAGAATCTGCCTGATCATGTTAAAGCAAAATTATTAGATGCACCATTACAGAATGATACTTTGTTTGGTACTAAAGCAGAAGAGGTGTTGAAAAAAATTGAGGATAAAGCAAAATCCATGCAGACAGTCAAGGATTTCTTACAGGTACAGCCACCCAGGTTTAGCAGGAACTGGCCTTCCAAAAATTGGTCCTTTCCAGTGTCAGACAGACCACAAAGAGGCAGATACAGGCGTCCCAGAGGCATATCTCAGCCCCAAGGCTCATACAGGCCTAAACAATGGGGTGCTCCTACCTCCAAAAACGGAGAAGACAAATCACAACCTTACAGGAAACAGTCCCAATGACTTTCCTCTGCCAGATCCAAGCACTTTTCTTTTGGCAGCCCCGTAGGGGGAAAACTAGCACTTTTTTCATCAAATTGGCAAATGGTTACCCAAGACAAATGGGTCCTGAACATAGTGTCCCAAAGCTACAGGTTCCATTTTCACACTCTACCAAGGTCAAAAGGTATGCCAGACCTGCCACACAATCAATGGGCAGAGGCACAAATTACAGCCCTCATGGACATGAGTGCCATTCAGCAAGTACCATAACAAGAGCAGGGGCAAGGATTTTACTCCAGACTTTTCCTAGTACCCAGAAAGGACAAAACCTGGAGACCAATACTGGACCTGTCTATACTAAATACGTTTCTGGAAGTTCCAAAATTCAAGATGTTGACTCTACAGCAGCTACTGCCCATGCTGGGCAAGAAGGCTTGGCTCGTAACTTTGGACCTAAAAGAGGCATACCTGCATGCCCAATCAGACAATCTTGCAGAAGATACCTCAGATTCATAGCTGGCTCAATGCATTACCAATTCTCTGTACTGCCCTTTGGCTTATCTACTGCGCCCAGGGTCTTCACAAAATGCCTGGCACCAGTAATTGCGTTTTTCAGACAAAGAGGAATTCAAATATATCCCTACTTGGACGACTGCCTAATTCAAGCAGAGAACAAAGACATTCTTCTAAAGCATCTGGCATTTGTAAAAAGATTACTAATTGGCCTAGGGTACAGAGTAAACGAAAATAAATCAAAACTAGTGCCCTCTCAAGAGATAATATTTCTGGGTGCAAGCTTAAATACAACTGACCAAATGGCTTATCTCATGCCAGACAAACAAAAGCAATTGACTTCTTACTTCAAGAAATTGGCAACAAAAACCCACTTATCTGCAAGGAAAATCGTGCAGGCCTTGGGTTACATGGCATCCTGCATTCTACTAATTCCATATGCCAGACTGCATATGAGGAAACTGCAATGGTATCTAAAAAGTGTTTGGACTCAGCATTGCCACAGCCTGGAGACAGTAATTGCACTCATTCCCTGCCTGCAACAGGAGTTTCGATGGTGGGCAGAAGTCTGTCACCACAACAAGGGTCTGCCATTCAGTTTACCCACAGCCAGACAGACACTGACAATGGATGCATCAGATTATGCCTGGGGGGCCCATATGGCAGGAAAATGTATTCAAGGCACATGGCCTACAAACCAGATGCATCTTCACATCAATCAAAAAGAGATGCTAGCTGTTCAAAATGCCCTGACAGCTTTCAAGGACCTGCTTCATCCAAGACAGCTACTGATAAAGACAGACAATACTACGGTCATGTGGTACATAAACAAACAGGGAGGTACACATTCCTATCCCCTCTGCAAGCAAGCAATGACCTTATGGGACACAGCATTGGCTTTTCAAGTTCACCTGCAAGCACAATTCCTGCCAGGAAAAACAAATACTCTGGCAGATGAGCTAAGCAGAAACCTCATGGATCCCCACGAATGGAAACTGGATCCACAAGTCTTCAGCATGATAACAAGGAAATGGGGATGCCCAGACATAGATCTATTTGCCTCCCCTCACAACTGCCAGTTGCAGAGATTTTTCACAAGGATTTATCACAAGCAAGCATTGTACTCCTAAAGGTCAGACAAGAGAAGCCAAAAATGATACTGATTGCACCAGACTGGCCACGCCAGCACTGGTACCCAATCCTAAAGAGCTTGTCTCAAGGTCCAGCATGGATATTGCCTCAAACTTCTCACTTGCTGACCCAACAAAACAATCAGATCCTGCACAGCCGACTCAGGACCTTAAATCTGGCAGCATTGCGGATAATGTAGCCATTCAGAACACTCCTCTTTCAAAAGCTGTTATGGATGCTATCTTGGAGGCTAGGAGGCCCAGTACCAGAAAATATTATGCAGAAAAATGGAAGAGATTCTGTGCTTGGAACCAGGAACAAGGCATTGGCACGTGTGTACTAAATATCCCTCAGATTTTACAATGCCTAACTGAGATGCTGAACAAAGGCCTTTCTTTCTCATCAATTAAGATTCATGCCTCTGCCATTTCAGCCCATTACAATACGGAACCACCTATTTTTTCTTTTCTCATCCTTTAATAAGGCAGTACCTCAGAGGGTCCAAAAACATTAGGCCTCCAAGGAGAGCACCAATTCCGGCCAGGGACCTCAATTATGTTTTGGAAAAATGCACACTGCCTCCTTTCGAGCCAGCATCAACAGCAGATGTAAAATTCTTATCCTGAAAAACAGCTCTGCTCCTAGCAATAACCTCTGCAAGACGAGTCTCGGAGTTACAAGCACTCATGGCTGTGGAACCTTTTATCATTTTTCATCCAGACAGGGTTTCTCTGAGGACAAACCCTACATTTATGCCTAAGGTGGTGTCCAGTGTGGCCGTCAACCAAACCATTCACTTGCCTACCAAATCCACAGAACAAGGGTGAGAAAATTCTGCATTATTTGGACATACACAGGCAGTTACGCTTCTACTTGGACAGAACTAAAGCTTTCAGAAAGACTGAGCAACTTTTAGTGTCATATACTGCAGGATCACAAGGAAAGGCTATCTCAAAGCAGACTGTTTCTAAATGGATAGGCCATTGCATCCGTTTCTGCTATTTTCAACATGGCAAGTCAGTGCCTAAGGGCATTAGGCCTCACTCCACCAGAGCAGCAGCCACTTCAGCAGCCTTCCTCAGAAGAGTACCAACCAAAGAAATCTTAAAGGCTGCAACTTGGAGTTCAGTGCACACTTTCACAAAGCACTACTACTTACCTCTTTACTCTAAGTCCAGAGCAGGCTTTGCAATTGCAGTTCTGCAGGGCCTCATAGCCGCTCCTAATCCTATTTAGCCCAGCCACCCTTCTTCAGCTTTGGAATTCAACCCAAGAGTAATGACTGCATTAGTGAAGCACGATGAACATAGTACAGTTGTGTACCTACCATAAATGTAGATGTTCGAGTGTATTCACTGTTGAAGTCCAGGTTACCCACCCACCATCCCCCTTTTCTTTGCTGGGTCTTATCTGCACTTCTGTATCCTATACAACCTATTTGGTGTATTTGCTTGTAGATGAAGGAAATGTTATTTTTGTGCATGCATTTTTATTGGCATATTTTTCAGCCTACCAATTTGGGGCACCTGACATCTGGGGCAAGAAAAACTGAAGAAAAGCAACCGATGCCAGACCTAGACTTTGGAATTCTGGCCGACTGAGGGTAGCCTGCTAGCAGGATAACCCAAGAGTAATGACTGCAACAGTGAATACACTCGAATATCTACATTTATGCTAGGTACACAACTGTACTTTCCTCAGAGGGGCCAAACATTTATGACCACCCAGGAGAGCTCCAACTCCAGCCTGGGACCTTAATTTTGTATTGGAGAAACTCACTCTTCCTCCTTTCAAGCCAGCTGCTACTGCAGACTTAAAATTCCTTTCTTGGAAAACAGCTTTCCTTTTAGCAATCACTTCAGCAAGAATGGTATCTGAATTACAGGCCTTTAAGGCAGTGTTGCCTTTCATCATCTTTCACGCGGACAGGGTGTCCCTCAGGACCAATCCCTCCTTCATGCCCAAGTTGGTATCCAGAGTGGCCCTTAATCAGTCCATTCATTTGCCAACCTTCTTTCCTAATCCACAGAACAAAGGGGGATGGATACTGCACTCCTTAGATGTGCACAGACAACTTAATTCTACTTGGACAGGAGTAAACCTCAAAGGAAATCTGAACAACTGCTAGTGGCATTTGCTGCAGGGGCAGATGGGAAGGCTATTTCAAAGCAAACCATTTCCAAATGGATAGGCCATTGCATTAATTTCTGCTGCAAGCACCATGGAAAACCTATCCCACAGGGGATCAGACCCCACTCAACCAGGGTTGCATTTACCTCTACAGTCTTTCTCAGAGGCATCCCTACCAGGGACATCCTAGAAGTTGCTACCTGGAGTTCTGTACATACTTTCACCAAGCATTACCATCTGCCAATTTTCTCTAAATCAAGAGCTGGCTTTGCCACTGCAGTCTTGCAGGGCCTGATAGCTGGTCCTAATGCTATCTAAATTCCTCCTCCCATCCTTAGCTTTGGGAATCTACCCAAATGTGATGACTGCAACAGTGAAACACAAAGAACATAGTAGAGTTGTGTACACTTACCATAAATGTAGATGTTCGAGTGTATTCACTGTTGCAGTCCTGGTTACCCTCCCTCCAGCTCCCTTACTTCCTTTGGCTATACCTCTACTCTCCTTTACTATACTCAAAAGCTTTTTGGTGTATTTGCTTTTTTGTTGGAGGTATAACCTTGTTTATTTATAGATTTAATTGCTTCCCATTGGGGGGGCACCTGACATCTGGTGCAAGAAAAACTGATGTAATAGCGTCGGCTGCATGTTTTATACCCCTGACGACCTGACATCACAGAAGAAGGGACAGCAACTGACACAGGACCCAAGACTTTGTTAATCAGGCTGACTGAGGGCTACTGCAAGCAGATAACCCAAATGTGATGACTGCAACAGTGAATACACTCGAACATCTACATTTATGGTAAGTCTACACAACTGTACTATTCCTTACAGATACTACAAGAAAAACTCTAGCCACTACTTTCTTACTCCTGCTCCTATCCTAACAAACACAAATAATAACCAAAGAAAGAAACTTACCTCCTGCTACAGTAAAATAGCTAGATTTGCCACCAGTCTCTCTCATAGGACCCACCATTGTCTTAGCTTAAAGCAATTAAACTGGCTTGAACTACACAACTGTCTAACATATTTGCAGCTGACTACAGTACACAAACTCATTCATCATCCAGAAAAATGCCCAGCACTGCAAAACTTATTACTACCCTGCTGTCCAGCAAGGGACCTCCGTTCTAGTAACAAATTCTTATTACTTACAAATAAGTCAAATAATGTTGCAGGAGACTTGCTGTACTCCCAATGTGTTGCTAAACTCTGGAATAGTATCCCCATGCAAATAAAACTGTCCAACAAATTCAATAGTTTTAAACCACTGCTTAAATAACATCTTAACCAATCTTGGTCATGTACATGCTCATTACAAGGTTAAAACCTCTTCACTGTAGAATACTATCCAAACACTCTCTTTAAACATCATATTCTTAATGTTTTATTAAAATAAGAAATCAGTTTTTTTACATAACTGCTGCCTGTACAATCCATTAATTTTCATGTATGCTTTTTCTGTAGTAACTTCCACCTCTGTAAAACCTTTATGTATATGTATAAATGTAACTACTGTTTGTGTATAAATGTAAGTAGAAATGTAACTACTGATGTCATTCCATTTCACTGTTGCAGTATTCTTTACAGTAGGGATCCCCTACCAAGGGAGGCCTGACATCCAGTCAGTATACCAAAGTCTTTAGGTTGCTTTAAGGCCCACCTTACATCACACATATTCTCCTCGTGTAGTGTAGGGCATAAAGGTGACATCTGGACATACCTTCCTCAGAACTTCTTTGCCGCAAGTCCGAGCACCATCTTTTGATTGTCGGACTGTACGCCTATTCCATTGCTGGTTCACCAAACTGTTGCAGATAAGTGCCCCATTGGGGTTTTGTTGCCTTATCTTTCTTTTGCTATGTTGTTGCTTATGAAGTTTCATGGCATCCAAGAAGCGTAAATGCCAGTGTAGGGAGATAGATTCCTCGTAAAGACTATCATGAACAGTGTCTGTTTTGCGTTGACATTTCGCACAACCATACGTCCTGTTCATTCTATCAGGCCTTTGTTCACCGTTCATAGTAGGCTGTCTTCTTTGGCGCTTTATCTTGAGAAACAACATCTTAAGCTTCTGGCTTAAAACACGATGTAAGGAACTTGTTGCTTTAAGGGACAGCCGTCTGGGAAGAAGAAGGTCAAGAAGTCTAGGCTGGAACCTTTTGCTGTTCAGCCTCAGCCAGCTGTCCCTCCGGAAGTGAGTGATAGCTCAGATGTTTGCTCGGTTTTATTGTTGGATTCCCCTGGAACAACTGGATTCAAGGCTGGCGGGGATCTGACCTTAGGGATGTCTGAGGATGTTTAGGTGGAACAGAGGATGATTATTTCCGAGGGGCCTAGGGGTGTTCCCCAAATTTTAGTCAGAGAAGTCCCTGCTACAGCTATTGAATGCCATCCGGGGTTGGAGCCTTCCAAATTTTTTAAGGCGGACATCTCCTTAAAGAAAAGGCAGAAGACTAAACATATTTCCCCTGCTCCTAAGGATCCACAGAATGAATGACGATCCTCACTCAGGGATTGTTCAGTGCTTTGATGACTTTAAAACCTCCTTAGGGAGTTTCTGTTTCAGCCCCCCTTAGTCCTGTACCCCTCGTAAGAGACCCAGAGAACAGGATTCCTCTGAGGAGGAGGCAGATTCAGATGAGGAATCCCTTGCTTATTCCTCCCAGATTCCCTCTCCTTTGGACCGTGGATCTGAGGAAGAGGAATCTACCAGTCCTGATACTCCCTTTGAAGAGATTTCTTTTGGGGTCACTATCTCTAGGATGATGGAGTTCTTTAAATGGGATTGTGCTGAAATTTCTGAGATACAAAAAGTGTTATGAACTACTGCAGATGGATTCTCCCAGACCTTCTGCTGTCCCTCCGGCTTTGGCTGCTTTGTTGGATGCCTTTTCTAATGCCTCTGAGGCTTCAGATTCTCAGTACCTTGCTCCTAAGAAACCTGATAAGTTCTATAGGTTGCCTGAGGGGTGTAAGTTCTTGTACAAGTGTCCTCCTGCTGACAGCTCAGTGGTGTCAGTAGTTTCTAACAAACTTTTTCAATTGCATCCTTCTCCTAAGTTACTACCTTATGATAAGGGTAACAGAACTATGGACAAAAAGGTCTATACCTCTGCTACCTTGACTTTTAGGGCTGTTAATTATCAGACCCATATGTCCAGGTACTAGTTGGCTCTGCTTTCCCAGGCCTATCCGCTGATGTCTGGTCTTCCAGACTCTGAAGGTAAAGCTTCTGACTTTCCCTTTTATGGGACTTCCTCCCAGGTGGCTCATCATTCCATCAAGTGTAGTTATGATGCAGCACATGCTTCTAGGGCCGCTGCTTTTGGGTCAGTGATGATGACGCATTCTTGGCTTTGGCTTCAACCTTTGCCTAATATTGTTAAGGCTAAGTTGATGGATGCCCCTCTAGATAATAAACACTTATTTGTTGAGGCTGCAGCTGATTTGTTTAAGTCCCTACAGGATAAGGACAAGGCTTTACAGGAACTTAAAAATGCGTTTGTTTTTCTTGTGCTTAAAATTTAGAGAAACTACCCCAATAAGCCAGCCTTTGTTCGCAGGCAATCTTGCCCTCCTCCTAATGGTAAAAAGGGTGGCAAGCAGGCTCCTCCTGCAAAGGCTACTCAGACTTCTGTGCCGTAGAAGTATCCTTTTCCTGATAAACCAGGTCTGACTATCCTGTTCCTCCCAGCCACTTCCTCTTTCCCTAGGTTCTATCCATTGTCCGCATGTGGTATTTCATGGTCTGGAAATCTTTTCCCCATTTTAAGGGAGTTCCTCAGCCCCCTCAGGAACAGCTGTCCTTCTTTCCAGGGGATCTTTTTGACTCAGGGTACTATTTAAGAGGTGCCTGTGTCCCAAAGGGAAGGGAATTTTACTCCAGGATGTTTCTGCCCAGGAAAGAGAGTACCTAGATACCATCTCTAGACCTGTCTCATCTAAACACCTTTCTGAAGGTGACATCCTTTTGAATGTTGTCCCTTCAGACTTTTTTCCCCTCTTTTGCTTCCTCAGGCTTATATGGTGTCTCTGGATCTCAACGATTCCTAACTCTTTATTCATCCCCTTTTCAGGAAGTGTTTAAATTTCTGTTTAGCTTCCATCCATTTTCAGTTCTCTGCTTTGCCCTTTGACCTTTCTGCTGCCCCAAGGGTATTCACCAAATGCCTCACTCCTGTGATTGCTTTTTGCAGGCTCCAGGTGATCCAAGTTTTTCCTTACTTGGAAGACCTCCTGTTTCAGGTATCCTGTCCAGAGATCTTCATTTTGCCATTTCCCTTCTGCAAAGCTTGGGATTCACAATAAACTTCAAAAAGTCTTTTCTGACTCCTTCTCAGGACCATGTTTTTCTGGGGTGCAGGATCCATACTGTGCCTATGCTGGCATCCGTGCCTCCTCCCAAGGCCTTAACACTCATTTCCTTTCTTCAAACTCTTCTTCCTCTGGCCTGTATAACAGCCAGAGAATTTCTGAGAGCTCTAGGGTTCATGGCATCCTCCATTCATATGCTCCCTCTGGCCAAACTCCACATAAGAAAGTTTCAGTGGTTTCTGAAGTCATTTTGACTTCAACATGCACATCCCCTCAAATTCATAGTTCCTCTTCTGCCTTGTCTTAAGAAGAAACTTCAGTGATGAATTCAGCAGTTGTCTCTAAATACAGTGCTCCCTTTTTATCCCCCTCTTCTCTCTCAGGAGCTGTTCAAAGACACTTCAGACATGGGATGAGGAGCAGCATTTGGTTCCCTAAAAGTGCAGGGTGTTTGGTCACCTCTTCAACAGAAAGAACACATCAGTGTCAAAGAGATGAGCACTCTTCTGCTGGCTGTTCAGGCTTTTCATCCTCTTTTTCTCCCCGGGACCTCTCAAGGTGTTTACAGACAATACCACAGTGATGTGGTATGTAAACAAAGGTGGGGGGGGGCAAGATCTTATCTTCTTTAACAGTTGGCAGTCCTGTTGTGGGAACTTGCTATCCAGTATCAAGTGACTCTTTAGGCGGTTTACATTCCCGCAGGTCAAATTATTGTGGCAGACACTCTAAGCAGGTCCTTAACTCAGTCCCTTAAATGGATGCTTCACAGGGATGTGTTTCTGGTTATTGTCCACCAGTGTGGTACTCCTCAAATAGATGTTTTGCCTCCCATCTGAACAGACAGCTTCTTTTTTGTCCCAGGTCCTCTGGTTTGGAAGGTGGACACACTTTCTTTTTCTTGGAAGGGGATGTTTCTTTATGCTTTCCCTCCCCTTCCTCTCATTCCAAAAGTCATGTTCAGAATTCAACAGGATGCTCCCAAAACCTTGTTGGTGCCTCACTTTTGTCTGAAATGTATTAGTTCCCTCTTCATATAAGTTTAGCTAAGGGCGATCATCACAAGTTACCTCATAGGGTAGACCTAGTCACACAAGACAAGGGATCTCTCATCCATCCCCACCTGTCCACTCTTCAACTGACACTGTGGGTGATAGGATTTTGATTCCACATACACGCCTTTTTTCTGAGGACATGCTTAGGGTCCTACAGGAGGCCAGGAAACCCAATACTAGGAAATCCTACTTATCCAAATGGAGGAGGTTTTCTGTTTGGTGTCTTTCTCATAACCTGTATCCACTTTCTATGGGTGTTCCTTTGGTTCTCTCTTAACTGTGTGAATTGCTCAATGCTGGATTGTCTTATTCTTGTGTTAAGGCCCACTTATCAGCTATTTCTGCATGTCTTCTTTTATCTCCTCCTTTTGCTTCTAGATTTGAGGCTAAACAATTCCTTAAAGGCTTTGTTCATATTAGACGTCCCAGGAATCTTGTTCCTCCTCCCTGAGATCTTAATTTTGTTTTGGAAAAATTGGCTCAGGCTCCTTTTGAGCCTGCAGCTTCAGCTTCCTTGCTGCATTGCTCTTAGAAGACTGTATTTTTTGTTTGCCCTTACTTCTGACAGAAGGGTGTCTGAGCTTCAAGTTCTTATAGCTTGTCTTCTTTTCTTTTGTTCATAGGTTCATAGGTTTATACTAGGCTATCTGCCCTAAGGCATTTATAAGCCTAGCCCAAATTTTTGTGGCTTACGCCACCCCTTATATGAAAAAATACTGTGCCCATTAGTTTGTTGTGCCTCTGTCCAGCAGTGACACAGATATGATTCCCGGGGTAAACCTACGATCTCCCATCCACAGGTCTAGATTTCTCTTGAACAGAGTCAGCGAGGTGCTCTGCCTCACATGGACCGGGATTTTATTCCACAGCATAGGGAGTCTCTGGGTGATAAATCTATCCCTCCAGCACGCCCTATTTATATCCGTGTTGAGGTTTAAGTCGCTTGCTCTAGTGGTTTTGGTGGATTTGGATTTTTGAGGTGGAGCATGTCCATTAATTCCGGGTTGGACATGGCCTTGTATGTCAGGCACATGTCACCTCTGAGCAGACGGTATGCGACTGAATAGAGCTGGAGTTTCTTCAGTCTGGCAGCATATAACAGATTTTGGAGTCCCTTTATCCTTTTGGTGAGGAACTTATGGGGTCTCTCCAATTGCTGCAGATGTCGGGTGAGATACATCCCGAATGGGGCATTGTACTCGATCATTGGTCTGATAAGTGAAGAGTACAGGGAACAATGACCTCACTAGATCTGGATGTGAATCCTTCATGATCAGGTGGGCAATGTAGAAGGTCTTTTAACCACTTTAGCAATGTGAGTGTCAAAAGAAAGGCCACTGTCAACCTGGGTCCCCAGGTCCCTGATAACCTCTTCTGTGCTTAGTGGATTGCCACCTATATGGTAGCTTGGGGTTACCTTGTTTTTCCCAAGGGTATGACTATACATTTTTGGCGTTAACTTCAGGCCATGGCTCTGGCACCAGCTATCTGTTTCCGTGAGTCCCTTCTGAAGGATATCCGTGTCCGATGCACTTTCCACTATGGCCCAGTTTGCAGTCGCCTGTAAACTTTGTCAGCCAAAGTCCTCCCATGTTGGCCTGTACTTCTGAGAAGTAGATGCCAAACAATAGGGGGCCAAGGACCGAGCCTGTGGGACACCACTTGTGACCGGCTTGGAGTCTGACACAGCGCCAGCAACTCTAACCCTGTGGGTTCTGTCCTTAAGCCAGTTTGCAACCCATCTTGTGACATATGGGTTTACATTTAAGCTGGTAAGTTTTTCTACAATACCCGAGTGGGGTATTGTGTCGAAAGCCTTTGCAAGGTCAAGGTAGGCTGTATGGACTGCCTTTCCTCATCAATGGCCTTGGTGACTGTTTCAAGAAGTCGACCAAGTTCAAAAGGCATGATCTTCCCTTGACAAAGCCAAACTGGGTCGGGTCCAATGTCTGCAAGTCCCCTATATCTTTGTTTATGAGCTCCATTATGATCCTCTCCATAGCTTTGCAGACTAGACTTGTTAAGCTTATGGGGCGGTAATTACCAGGGTCCGAGAGGCCCGCCTTTGTGGAGTGGGACCACAGTTGCCGTGACGCCACTCCTTGGGCACGTATCCTGTGGTAAGGCTGAGATTAAACAGCTGCCTTATGTGCGGGTTTACTTCCTCATTTAGCTCGTAGCACACAGCCGGGGACACCATCCGTCCCATTGATGCTGTGTTTTTAGCTTTAGAGAGAGCAGCTTTCACCTGCGCATTTGAGATGTCCGGGAGGCTACACTGGCTGGGATAGTTATCTCTCCTTTAGGGGAGAGGGGTGAAGTTTGCACTGAACCTGTCTGCCAGTATGTTGGCAATGTCTGTGGGTTCAGTGATTTTTGTATCATTTTGGACTAATTCTGAGCATATCTGGGAGTTTCCACCCAGGTTCCTAACATAGCTGAAAAAGGCCTTATGATTGTCCTTTGAATCCATGGCAATTTTTCTCTCAAAATTGGCCTTAGTTGATTTTATGAGTGCTCGTATTTTTTTACTAATAATGATCATTTTTTACTAATAATGATTGTGTTTCATAAGGACAGGTTGCTGTTGTGTACTAATCCTTCCTTTATACCTAAAGTGGTGAATGAGTTGTCCCTTAATTATTCTATTCATTTGCCCACTTTTTCCCTTCTCCACAATCTGCCAGTGAAAAGGTCCTGCAGACAGTGGATGTGCATAGATAACTCAGATTTTATTCGGATAAGACTGACTTTTCATAAATGTGATCAGCTCTTTGTTTCCTTTTATCTTAGGTCCTTAGGATTGGCTGTGTCCGAGCAAACTTTTTCTTCTTGGAGTTCTAAAACTATTTCTTTTTGTTATTCCTTTTGTGGTAAGAGCCTTCCTTCACATAAGGCTCATATTACTAGAGCTGTAGCTTCTTTTGGCACTTTTTCAAGGGTTTGGATACTAATTCTATTCTTGATGCAGCTTCCTGGACTTCTATGCATACATTTACCAACCAAGCACTGCAAGTTGGATGGAATTTCCAGAGCTAGAGCTGATTTTGCTAAGACCATTTTTCATGGCTTCTTACAGAGCTCTGCTGTTCTTTCCTTCTCCCTGTCTTCCTCCTGAGCTTTGGCACTCTCCCTAGTGTAATGAATACTGCAACAGTGTAATGGAAGGACATATTACAGCTGTGTAAAATCTTACCATAACAATATATGTCCTCCTCTTCACTGTTGCAGTATTCAGTCCCTCCGTCCACCCCTGGTCCAATTTTTTTCTGGATGTACTGATTACCTCTTTTTTCCTTGGACTGGTGTTCGTACTAGGGCTCTCATTTCTGAGGATGGTACATCTAGACATCACCTTTATGCTCTATACTATGCAAGGACCATACATGTGTTGTACGACATACCTTAAAGCAATTTAAAGACATTGGTATACTAGCCAGACATCAGGCTGTCCTTGTCAGGGGATCCCTATTGTAAAGAGTACTGCAACAGTGAAGCGAAGGACACCTACTGTTATAGTAAGATTTTACACAACTGTACTTTTGTGTATAAATGTAAATAAAAATGTAACTACTCTGTGTTTGACTGGAACTTAGTGTAATGCAATGTAAGCAAATGGAGCTTTTCTACCTGGGCCTGCACTAAAAGTGGGTGTTACCAGTCGGACTTTCCCAATAAATAAAAACAAACAAATAAATAAATATAGTAATTTTGTATGTACTTCTGTTTATTGTCTCAGAAGCTAGCAGCTATACTTCTTCTTCTTTTGGCTTTTCCCGGTTAGGGGTCGCCACAGCGGATCACCTGTCTGCTCATGATTGGCAGTGGAGTTTTACAGTGTCAAGCTTCCACAGAAGGCACACACACACACACACACACACACACACACACACACACACACACACACACACACACACACACACACACACACACACAAACACACACGCCTAGGGCCAATTTAGAGAAGCTAGCAGCTATACTAAGAAATCTGATTAAATAGTTTATCGCTAAGATCTGAAAGTATGCCAACAGTGTAGTGTTGATATATATGAGAATCCAGTTGATTAATTTTTTCATATCAGTTACCAGTAATTTCTTACATTTATTATATTGTCTGTTGCTATTTAGCTGTACTTATTACAAGTTTGAAATAGAATTTTCTTGAAGCTTAGGTAGTAGTTTTGTGGGGATGCAAACCTGTGGTGCAGGATATTTAATTAGTTTATGGACTTTTTGCAGAAATGCTCATCACATGTAACATTCGTTATTGCTGTTTTTTTTTTTTTCATTAAAAAACACATAATGTTGTGCAGTGTTCTGTAAATGTGTTGGTTGTTTAGATTTTCTTTCTTTTCCCATTTGCAATTAGGCAGTGTGCTTTGTCAGCCCTGAATGATGTCAGACGGTATCTCTCTGAAGAAGGTGGACATGTGGCTGTAAGTATTGTATCTGCTTGTGGTTGAGAACTTTGAACATTTGACGTTCTGTGTGGTTTATCTTTTGCATGCTGTAATTTACTATTTCACCCTTTAAAAAATAAAAATCACTTTAGTAAGATTAAGGTGTGACAGTTTACAAGACAGTGGAGGTTGTGAGCTACTTTGTCGTATAGTCCTGAGTTTGAGTCTGTCAAGTTCCACTAGCAAATGGTGTGAGTGACAAAGTTGCTTATCCAGCAAATGCTTGTGGTTGCAACTGAAAAGAAACATCTTTGCTTGAGGGAATATGTCTCATTAACAAATGAATGAAATGACTTCCATGTGGGACAGAAACTGCATCAGTATCCAGCAGCAAACTTTAGCAGCTCTGTTATGATGCTCTTGAATCCTAGAGATTTGAGCTGACAGAGGTGGCTCACCCATGCTGCCAGTTTATTCCAGTTATCTTTGACTCTTAGCTTGTGTATTTTTATGATAGTTTTGCAATGAATTTTGAAACTTATCTTTGATGACAGATAAAGACTGCTGTGTTTATTTAATGTATATCTTTTCCACCTGCTGTAGAAAAAACATACAGTCTTGGAGCCTCAGTGCATATCATTTTAAGATGTGTTGCATGTTTTGACTTTATTTCCTTTGTTGGGATAGTATTTCAGCCATCTAACATTCATCTTGTCCAGAAATAGTCATCAGGTATGCCAACTTGCAATTCAAAAACAGGGTTTATTTACAAGGGATAGTGGAAAATAATGTAGACTTGCAGATATAGGGAACATAAAGCACAGTTCTCTGTCCAAAAAAATGCTCTCTAGAGGCTTCAGTTTTTAGAGGTAATTAAGTCTATTCCAGCAGCATTTACAAAAGGGTCTAGTTTCCCTTGGTTCCCAAAGCACAGTAATTCTCAAATTCAAGCAGGATACTGTTCTTATTCAGACTTTTCAGAATAGGGGTGAATTCAGACTGTTTCCTCCATTCAAACACAGCTTCCTAGAGACTCATAATGCACCGTTTTCTGTCTCCATTTGTTTTAAAATCAGTGAATCTCTCATTATAGAGAACTGCTATCAGTTAAAATTCCCCATTTGCAGTTATTTCTCAGTTGTTTCCGTGGTGAGTTTGCATCTTCTGTCCTGCCTTATGAATCCTCTGCAGCTATTACTAGATCACCTGACCCCTTAGTAATGTTTTTCCTTACTCAGCAGTCACCATTATGCCACTAAACGGCCCCATGTGGAACCCAAGTCCTCCTCCTCCGATTTGATGTTTGCCCACAACAACCCATTTACATTACAGTGACTGTGACTTGGGTGATAACTTGTAAAACTGAGTGGCTGAAAGGTTTGTGCACATGAGAAAGCTTAGCATGATTTTCTTTCTGCCTGAACATACACTGTAATGGGGCATTGTCTGTAATGAGGGCAGTTTCCCTTCCTAACAAATACTATTTGAGCATAATGAGGGCCCATTTAACTGATAGATGTTACCTCCCTGCTGTTTTTCTCAGTGTTACCTGAGCTTTCATATTGGGGCACCACCATACTGATACTCACTTGAGTGGTAACTCTACTAGGAAGCATTTGGTGAAGTCAGGGTCTGTCAGATAGGTTCTAAACATAATATACATTTCAGGTTTCTAAAGGCCTCTTCAGTTTCATGTGACAATTGCACTTTTAATTGAGTCGTTTGGTTAGGTCATTAAGGGGGATAAGCTATGGTAGCAAAGTTCAGGATGATCTTGCAGTAATAACTGGCCAGACCTAAAAATGCTTTAACCTGCTTCTTTGTAGATCAGCTGGGCCAGATATTTTTCGTGTTTCACTGTTGCAGTCATCACTTGTGTGTTATCCCTGCTAGGTAACCCTCAGTCGGCCCGAATACCAGAGTCAAGCTTTTCCCCTGCACTGGCTGCTGTCACCTGTGGACTGACGTCAGGTCATCAGTGGTATAAAGGAGAGCAGCCGGTGCCATTACATCAATCTTTCTTGCCATGGAGCCCAAAGCAAAAGCAGTTTGCATGTGTGCCAGTCGTTCGTTGCCAGAGTGGAAGTTGAATCTGAAAATGACTAAAGCTAAGTACCCTGTTGGGGACCTTTTTCTTGCATTAACCGATGTCCGAAAAAGTCAGTAATTGTCTACACTCTGGAAAACAAATACCACACTGGGACTTCCATACCTTGTGCATTACTTGTCTAGGCCCAGACCATGACATCTCCCGTTGTCTGCGCACTTTTCAATTCAAGGACTGTTCGCCGTAGAACTGAATTTGTAGCCAGGCATTTCTGAAGTAGTTCCTCGCATTCTGTTGGTCAGCAGTCGGTGGATATTCCCAAAAATGAAAAGATAAAGAAGGGGACAGACCACACAAACTTAAACTTTTAGACGACCCGTCCCAGAAGCAAGTTGTCAGTTCTGAGAAATTCAGTGAGGCACATTCGCAGACCCTGATGCCCTACTCATTTCCTTCACAGGCCTCTATCAAGACCCTTTCAGAGTCCGGTATGTCACCAGGGAATGCGTCATCATCCGATCCCTCAGTTGTCACCATACGGATTCAAGGCAAAAAATGGTGTCTTCACCTCCGACTACCGCATCCCAATGACAAATGGATTTACTAAGGTCTAAAAGCAAGACCACCCCAAAGAAAACAGTCTCTAGTCGCCATCTTACTCCTCCTCCACCGCCTCAGACACAGTTATTGAAAATGGCAGAAGACCTCATCACTTTCATCAGGGGTAGCCATACCACTCCTTCTAAAAGAAAAATGGATGCTTTCCCTAAAGTTCACACAGAACCAGATTCTGAAATTTCAGACTACATTGATTCAGATGAGGAACAACAACCTCTCACCTCCTTTGAGGATTCCGATGCAGAGGAATCCATTCCTTCTGCCTCCCCCCTAAGGATCTTTCATTTGGGGAAACCCTACACACTCTCAGAGAGCATTTTCACGGGGAAGCCCAAGATTAGCCTCAGTCTAAGAAAAGACTATGAGAGTTTCTAGATCTTCCTCAGCACAGATCTTTGGCCATCCTTCCTATTCTGGATGTGGTGGATGATGTTTTCAGTGAATCTAGCTTCACCCCTAATGCCCTATCCCCTGCTCCTAGAAAACCTGACACATACTAAAGGGTGCCTGATTCACATAAGTACTTGTTTAAAAACCCTGCAGCAGACCCAGAGGTCATCACACAGGGGCCCAAAGGGGCCAAGGCTAGCTCATCTAAAAACTCAATTCTCTCTGACAAGGACTCAGGAGCTCTGGATAGATGGGGTAATAAAGTGCACACCTCCATAACCTTAGCTATTAGAGCTCTTAACTGCCAGTTCCATATGCTAAAATATCAACAGCTCACCTTGGAATTTATGAAACAAAAAATGTCATCTTTACCTGACACTAATAGTTCCAAAGAGTTAGCAAATCTTCTGCACTCTACTTCTCAAGTAGCTAAACACTCCCTGCACTGTGGATTTGATGCCCTAGAAGGCTCAAGTAGGGCCGCTGTGGCAGGTTCAGTCATTAGGAGGCATGCATGACTAAAAGAACAGCCACTGCCTGATCATGTAAAATTAAAACTACTTGATGCCCCCCTGGATAAAGATCGTTTGTTTGGATCAAAAGCAGAGAAGGTAATCAAAAAGATGGAGAATAAAGCTAAATTTATGCAAACAGTAAAAGACTTCCACCAAGTTCAACCTCCCAGACTCGGCAGAAACTTTCCCTCTAAGCACTGGTCTTTCCCAGCCCCCAGTAGACAGGTTCAAGGGAGGCCTCGCATGGACAGACCAGTTAGACCACAATACCAAGGCCAGCGAAAAACTAAGCAGTGGCCCTCCACCACTCCCACAGCAGGGAGTTTTAAGTCCAGTCACTACTCCATGCAATGACTCTCACTCCCCCTTTCATCAGAGGGTAGGAGGAAGGCTATCCCTTTACAAACAAAATTGGCTGTCTCTAACAAAGGACCAATGGGTATTAAAAATCATTTTTCAGGGCTACAAATTTACTTTCCAGCAAGTCCCAACCTTAACAGGTTACCCAAATCTATCTCCAAATCAGTGGTCAGAAGCATTAAAACAAGTGCACATACTCCATACTCAAGGGGGAGTGGAACCTGTGCCATAGGAGCAAGCAGGAAAAGGTTTTTACTCCAGACTGTTCCTAGTGCTAAGAAAAGAAGGCACTTGTCGACCCATCCTTGACCTGTCCATTCTAAACACCTTCCTAGAGGACCCAAAATTAAAAATGCTAACTCTTCAAAAACTCTTACCAATGCTGGGCAAAAATGCATGACTAGCCACTCTAGACCTAAAGGTTGCCTACCTTCATATACCCATAATGGAGTCCTGCAGAAAATACCTATGCTTCAGAGGAGGTTCACAACACTTTCAGTTCTCTGCTACCCTTTGTGTTATCTATGGCTCCCAGGGTCTTCACAAAATTCTTGGCCCCAGTAGTTGCCTTCTGCAGACAGCAAAACATCCAGATTTACCCTTTTCTGGATAGCAGCCTAATCCAAGCAGTCAACAAAGAGAAGTTACTACAGGACCTGCTATTTGTACAAACAACCCTAGCCTCTCTAGGGTTCACTATCAACAGGAAAAAGTCAAACCTAAACCCCTCCCGGCAAATCATCTACTTGGGTGCACTCCTGGACACAGCCTCCCAAACAGCCTTCCTCTCACCAGAAAAACAATGCTTTCTGCCAAATTACTTCTCCCAGCTAGCTCTCAGAAAAAAACTCACAGCAAGGAAAATTCTGCAAGCACTGGGTTACATGTCATCCTGCATTCTGATAATTCCCATGGCCAGGCTGCACACGAGGAAACTCCAGTGGTACCTAAACAACCTTTGGTGCCAACACTCTCAGTCTATGGAGACCACTGCCCCCGTCATTCCATGCATAAGGAATGAGTTACTTTGGTAGACAGAGGCCTGCACTCAGAACAAGGGCCTTCCCTTCACCTACCAACCACAAGGCCAGACTATTACCACAGACGCCTCAAACCTAGCTTAGGGAACTCATTTAGATACCCGGACCACCCAAGGCTCTTGGGACCTCAGGCACCTTCATTGGCACATCAACCTAAAGGAAATGATGGCAGTTCACAAGGCTATCACATCCTTCCAAGACCACATAAAACCAGGTGTCCTCCTCATAAAAACAGACAATACCACAGTCATGTGGTACATCAACAAACAGGGGGGACACACTCCTACCGTCTCTGCCAACTAGCCATGAGCCTCTGGCAGACAGCCTCCTCCATGAGCCTACACCTGATGGTCCAGTACATCCCAGGAGTAAACAACACCCTAGCAAACCATCTTAGCAGAAACTACTTAGACCCCCATGAGTGGAAACTCCAAAAGGGGACATTCCTCCAAATCACTCAGGCCTGGAGGACACCAGAGGTGGACTTCTTCACCTCACAACACAACAATCAGCTGCACAAATTCTGCACCAGGGAGTTCCACCCCCTAGTTTGGAAAGTGGATACTCTTTCATTCCAATGGACCAATCTCTTCATTTATGCGACCCTCCCCCCCCCTGTCCTTACTCCCAAGGGTACTTCTCAGAATAAGG
Source organism: Protopterus annectens (assembly GCF_019279795.1). Classification (NCBI taxonomy): domain Eukaryota; kingdom Metazoa; phylum Chordata; order Ceratodontiformes; family Protopteridae; genus Protopterus; species Protopterus annectens. Next base: position 1,623,461,477 of record NC_056739.1, read on the forward strand.
CAGGAAGGACTATAAGCCATTCTTATAGCACCAGATTGGGCCTGGCAACATTGGTACCCCTTGCTGATCTGCCTGACCAAGGAGCCTTACATGTCCCTGCCGTTAATTGCAGACCTCCTGACACAAGTCAGAGTGGAGATTCTGCATCCTAACTTGCACACTCTCAAACTTTCTGCATGGCTTATCCCTCACGGCCTGGGGATAACCCACAGTTGAACAAGCAGGTCCTAGACATTATTAAGGAAGCCAGAAGGCCCAGCACCAGGAAATCTTACTCGGAGAAATGGAAAAGATTCAACTCGTGGTGCATATCAAAAGGTCACAGCAGCTCCCAGCCGTCCATCCCACTTATTCTGGACTACCTAGTGGAGCTACTTAATAAGGGCATCTCATTTTCTTCCATTAAAGTCCACGCCTCAGACATTTTAGCAGACTTTCATACTGAACAGCCTGTCTTCTCTCACCGTTTGATTAAGCAATTCCTCAGAGGTGTATCTAACATTAGGCACCCTATAAGGGCACCCACTCCAGCTTGGGACCTAAACTATGTCTTACAAAAAATGACATTGTCTCCCTTCGAACCAGCTGCATCAGCAGATCTAAAACACCTTTCCTGGAAACTGCCTTCCTCTTGGCTATTACTTCAGCTAGGAAGGGGTCAGAACTTCAAGCACTCATGGCCACGGAACCCTTCATTATCTTCCATGTAGACAAGGTGTCTCTCAGGACAATCCCTCATTTATGCCAAAGGTAGTACCAGATGTAACCCTAAACTAGGCTATACATCTCCCCACCTTTTTTTCCAAAACCTCAGAATAAAGGGGAGAGACTTATGCACACACTGGATGTACACAGACTGTTAAGATTCTACCTGGGCAGAACAAAGTCCATTAGGAAGACGGATCAACTGTTGGTTGGCTTCGCCCCAGGGAAAGAAGGGAAGCCTTCGCCCCAGGGAAAGAAGGGAAGCCTATCTCCAAACAGACCATTTCAAAATGGATATCTCACTGCATACACTTCTGCTACAATTTTCATGGAAAAGCTTCTCCTAAATCTATCAGAACACATTCCACTAGGGCAGCCTCTACTTCCACTGCCTTCCTTAGAGGAGTACCCACCAGGGACATCATGGAAGCTGCCACTTGGACCTCGGTCCACACCATCACCAAACACTACCACCTGCATCTGTTCTATATTGCTCGGGCAGGCTTTGCCTGTGCAGTGCTGCAAGGCGTGCTAGCTCAGTCCTAGGAATTTCATACTTCCATCCTCCCCTTCCTCAGCTTTGGGAATCTTTCCACAAGTGATGACTGCAACAGTGAAACACAAAGAACATAGTACAGTTGTGTACACTTACCATAAATGTAGATGTTCGAGTGTATTCACTGTTGCAGTCCTACTTTCCCGCCCACCTTCCCCCTTAATCTTATCCTTTTTGGAGATTAACTGTCATTCTTGTGGCCTTGGGCCACCAGAGGCTCTTTAAAACATGTCCTTCAAGGGGCTCTGGCAGGTTAGGGCAAGAAAAACTGATGTAATGGTGCCGGCTGCTCTCCTTTATACCACTGACGACCTGACATCAGCCCACAGGTGACAGCAGCTGGCGCAGGGAAAAAGCTTGACTCTGGTGTTCGGGCTGACCGAGGGCTACCCAGCAGGGATAACCCACAAGGGATGACTGCAACAGTGAATACACTCGAACATTTACATTTATGGCAAGTGTACACAACTGTACTTTCTGGACTCCCTCAACTTTATCTACTTGAAGCTTCACAATCTTTACCTGTGATGTACTTCAAATACTGGGCATTTGCCATACCCAGTTTACTTTTATCTAGGTTACCTGTGAACCCAGCTTGGTGCAGACATTTCAGAATGGCTTAGACTTTCAGAAGGTGACTTTCCCAGTATTAAGAGAATATTGCAGCATCATTTGCATAGACTGTGGTATATGTGACATAAGATCTTATAATCTTTTTCTTTGGCTTCTGGAAGCTTGTGGACTCTCCATGAAGACTAAAAGATAGGTCTCTGTAAAGAAGAGTTTATCGTATGTTGAGCGTGCCATCTTTCCATAGCTTTTGGGATGGATGGAATTTGTATATAGCCTTTAGTTAAGTCTAGAAGGAAAGAAATCTACCCTTGCCCAATTTTTCAGTCAGTTTGACCCTTTGAGGCATATGGTGTGTATCAGACTTGAAGATGTTGTTCAACTTATTTAAAGTCACTGCAAAACCTTATAGATGCATCAGTTTGGGAACCAGCGCAATGGAACTGTACTATTCACTTTACAGTTATCTGAAGTTTAAATATTTTCTGTACTTCTACCTTAACTGCTTGATTTTGGGAATTTGGTATCAGATATGGTATTAATTGTACCTTTTCACCAGGCACATTTTCTTTATTGTGCTAGATTAAAATGTCTATGCCAGACAACTCTGAGAATGCCTTTGCTCCTGAGTACACAGTCTTTTATTTCCTGTGTTTTGAGACAGGGATAATTCCTCCCCTGTTTTAACTTCAGGATATTCTACAGGTGTATTAGCGTCACCATCAAACACACTTACTAAAGAAACCTGAGATGTTCATTATTTTGATAATTTCTGCAGTAATTTTAGCTATATGGGATATGTCATCCATGGAGATGACCATAAACTGTGAAGAAGACTACTTTGATCCTATCTTACATAGTTGCCTTATAGCCATGGAGTTTGAGATTCTCCAGTGATGGTCATTCAATCTCATGAAGAAAGATACAAGAAGCCATGAATGTCGTCTTGAGTGAGGACACATCATAGATTCCAGATGCACACACATGCCCTTTGGGCTTGATGGCTGCCACAATATTTATGGTGCCATATACATACCTGAGGATACAGGTGCTGCAAGAGACTGTAAAGTGTTTGTGGCTAGGGATCCACCTTGCACTTAAAGATCCTGCCCTAGTGTCATTTCCTTTATACTGGGCCCTAGAATGGAAGTCAATTCCTACCAATCTGTTGGTGGTCCTCCCATTTCTTCTTCTAATCCAAGTGTCAACCCTGAAGATGGACATTTTACTGTTCACTGAGATGCTTATTTTGTATATTCCATGATTTAAGAGAAGTGATCAACCTTGGAGAGCGAGATTCACATCAGTCAGTTGGAGCAGTTCTCGTTCCTCTGAGGGCCTTGAGGCCAAAACGTCTTCTGGTGCCACTCTTCATTTGGTTGGGCAACTGTAACATCTTGTGCCATCTAAGCAGTCAAGTGAGCACACAGTCATACTTGTTGTTTAGAGAGATAATGATGATTTGCCAGTGAATCACAGGCAGAGGTATTGCTGTCACAGCATTACACATTCTACATAAAATGAGTATTGTAGGATTCTTTGAACATTTAATACAATCCTCTCATGAAGGTGTAGATTCAGAGACTGTGCCTAGCTTGGATCTTCCAGAGGTGGGGTACTTAGGATTTCAACCTTTCCTCCATTCAAAAGAGTATGGTCCTTCCCTCATTCTGCTGATTAAATCAGGATAAGGGGAGGTGGAGGTAAATGCATTGTTTGTCCTGTGGCATGGTAGTTTCTGTACAAGACTTGGACTTTCCCATTATTCCTGCTTTTCCCATGCTTCATTACCAAGCCCACAGAAGAGAGGTAGCCTTCATTCTTATTTCTACATGGTGGATGAGAAGGGTATGGTTTCAAGCTGTCAAGCCCTGGTAATGCAGGGGAGAGCTCCTGGTACTAAGGATAGGGAAACAAACAGATATACTTTAGAGCTTGCCCTTTTGACCCTGTCAGATCTCCTGGTTGGCATATCAGAAGCAATCAGGGCAGTCAGGAGACTTTCCACTTTGCAAGCCCATGCCTTCAACTGGAAGAAGTTATGCACCTGTGCAGGATAGTGCCTGATGTAACCCAGTGAGTTAGCAGAATTTTTGTTCTGCAGAAGCATTTCATGCAGGTCCTTAAACGAGTGTTGCACCTCCATCCATTTTTGAAGGACCACTCCCTTTCTCAGGATTTCAGCTTCATGCTTGATAAGTTTTTTCCTATCCCATCTCTGAATCTCGTGTTTCATTAACATTGAAGTTCATATCTTGTAATACACTCTTCCTAGTGGCTGTCACTTCTGATTGCAGGATACAAGAGCTGTGGACCCTTATGTTTAGATATCCATATTTGTCCCCCCCACAAGGATTGGCCAATCCTTAAGACTATTCCTTGCTTCCTTCTGAAAGCAGTTTCTAGACTATTTCTTAATCTGTACATTTATCTCCCTGTTTTCTTGACTTACATGGGGCTCCGAACAACCACAGTTGAATGAATGGGCCATCCAAGTGAGGGGGATTGGAAGAGAAGTTTTAAGTGGTTGTCTAGGCTTAGGAAAAGAGAACAAGTGATGTGATGTTGTCCTGTCTCACCTTCATTCTTAACTGGTTGTGTTTGGAGCCAATCCTCGGTTCCAGCTCAGCCTTATACAAAAGCTTGAGGTCTTCCACTAGCTTGTGGCTGAAACCCTATCCCATCATGCCATAGGAAGGCTCCCCAGATGTTGTTTGCCGTTAAACAAGATCGGGTGCTTCCCACTGGCTAAGTGGAATTTTCATATTTCCTTATTTTGTCATATTTTTACATATAGTTTATTGTTATTGTTATACTCTAGTTAACATTGTTATGCAGTTTTTAGAGTGTTCGCTGCTGTTGTTTTTTGCTGTTGGCCGTCGTTTCTTCTCGAGGCTTTTTTTCCTTGGCCTATTCTGGCTTAAATACTTATTTTTCTTAAGCCCATTTTAATTAGAGGGCTTTCTTCCTTTGGATTTATAGACAAGCTCGTTTAAATTAGAGAGCTCTATCAAACTTGAGTTTTTTTCCCCTAGTTCTTTCCCTTTATGTTAACAAATAAGGCTAGCTCATTTAAATTAGAGGGCTGCTTTTGCCCGTTTAAATTAGAGGGCCTTTTTCCTTCTTCCGAACCCTTGTACTTGGTGTCTTCCTAAAAAAAAAAAAAAAAAAAGGTGTAGTGTTTTATATATATATATATATATATATATATATATATATATATATATATATATATATATACATATATACTTTGTTGTAGTTTTCCTGTTATTATTGATTACCATGATGTCTAAGCAGTCTAAGGATGTAAACCCTTGAGGTTTAAAAAATGTGTTAAATGCAGCCAAAAAATATCAGTTACAGACGGACGTACACATAGCGTGTAGGACAATTAATGGTAAAGACTGACAACACCACTGTTATGTGGTACATAAACAAACAGGGGCGTACACATTCTTATCCCCTCTGCAGACTAGTCATGGCATTGTGGAACACAGCCCTGAGCTGCCAAGTGCATCTACAAGCTCAATTCCTGCCAGGAAAACTAAATACACTGGCAGACGAACTAAGCAGAAACCTCATGGACCCACACGAGTGGAAACTAGAACCAAGGATTTTCAACATGTTGACAAACAAATGGGGGAGCCCAGATATAGACCTGTTTGCCTCCCCCCAGAACTATCAATTGGACAAATTTTGCACAAGGACTCCTCACAAACAAGCTTGGAAAGTGGATGCTCTGTCCTTCAGCTGGAAAAAACAGTTTATGCCTTTCCTCCTCTGCCTCTGCTCTCCAAAGTACTACTAAAGATCAAACAAGACAAACCAAGGATGATTTTGGTTGCACCAGACTGGCCACACTAACACTGGTACCCTCTCTTGCGCAGTGTGTCACTGTTGGCCCCATGGCACCTGCCACAGACTCCTACCCTGTTGCCTCAGCAGGAGAACCAGATTCTGCACCCTCAGCTTCAAACACTGAACCTAGCAGCCTGGCTAATTACTTAATCTCTCCTTTACCATCCTTCAGTAAACCAGTGATGGATATCATTTTAGAGGCAAGGAGGCCTAGTACTAGAAAATCTTATGCTGAAAAATGGAAAAGATTCTGTGCCTGGAACCAATCTCAAGAGATAAGCACAGCAGTACCCAATTTACCTCAGATTTTACAATACTTAACTGAGATGCTTCACAAGGGCCTGTCTTTCTCCTCCATCAAAATTCACGCCTCAGCCATTTCAGCTCATTATAAGAGAAACTCCCCTCTTCTCTCATCCACTGCTTAAGCAGTTCCTCAGAGGGTCCAAAACTCTACGACCACCCAGGAGAGCTCCAACTCCAGGTTGGCACCTTAACTTTGTATTGGAAAAGTTCACCCTTCCTCCTTTCGAGCCAGCTGCCACTGCGGACTTAAAATTCCTTTCTTGGAAAACAGCTTCCCTTTTAGCAATCACTTCTGCTGGAAGGGTATCTGAATTACAGGCCCTCATGGCAGTGGAGCCTTTCATTATCTTTCATGCGGACAGGGTGTCCCTCAGGACTAATCCCTCCTTCATACTCAAGATGGTATCCAGTGTGGCCCTTAATCAGTCCATTCATTTGCCAACCTTCTTTCCTAATCAACAGAACAAAGGGGAACGGATACTGCACTCCATAGACGTGCACAGACAACTTGGATTTTACTTGGACAGGACTAAACCTTAAAGAAAATCTGACCCACTGCTGGTGACATTTGCTGCAGGGGCAGAGGGGAAGGCTATTTCAAAGCAAACCATTTCCAAATGGATAGGCCATTGCATTCATTTCTGCTACAAGCACCATGGAAAACCTATCCCACAGGGGATCAGACCCCACTCAACCAGGGCTGCATCTACCTGTACAGCCTTTCTCAGAGGCATTCCTACCAGGGACATCCTAGAAGCTGCTACCTGGAGTTCTGTGCATACTTTCACCAAGCATTACCATCTGCCAATTTTCTCTAAATCCAGAGCTGGCTTTGCCACTGCAGTCGTGCAGGGCCTTATAGCTGGTCCGAATGCTATCTAAATTCCTCCTCCCATCCTTAGCTTTGGGAGTCTATCCAAATGTGATGACTGCAACAGTGAAACACGAAGAACATAGTACAGTTGTGTACACTTACCATAAATGTAGATGTTAGAGTGTATTCACTGTTGCAGTCCTGTTTACCCTCCTTCCAGCCTGCTTTCTTCTTTTGGCTATACCTCTTCTCTCCTTTACTATGCTCAAAAGCTTTTTGGTGTATTTGCTTTTTTGTTGGAGGTATAATGTTGGAGATATAACCTTGTATATTTATAGATTTAATTGCTTCCTATTAGGGGGGCACTTGACATCTGGGGCAAGAAAACTGATGTAATGGCATTGGCGGCATGTTTTATACCCCTGACGACCTGATGTCATGGAAGAAGGGACAGCAACCAACGCAGGACCCAAGACTTTGTTAATCAGGCTGACTTGAGGGCTACTGCAAGCAGATAACCCAAATGTGATGACTGCAACAGTGAATACACTCGAATGTCTACATTTATGGTAAGTGTACACAACTGTGCTTTCTTCCACAAACTTTAGCCACAGTGACCAACAACACTTCCCAGATGGGGGGGCATTATCTGGGAAAGACAGTCCAAGGCACCTGGCAGGATCATGAAGCCCATTTGCACATCAATATCCTAGAGATGAGGGCAGTGCTTCTAGCATTGCAAGCATTCCAAGACTCTCTTCCGATAGGAACTATTGCAATACAGACAGATAGCATGTCGGTGGTGTGGTACATAAACAAACAAGGAGGAACCAGGCCTTAACCCCTTTGTTGAGAGGCCCTGAGAGTGTAACAGTGGGCTACCTCCTCCCAATGCTTTCTGATAGCTACGCACATCCCGGGGAAGTTCAACGTGATAGCAGACAAACTCTGCAGAGAAATTCTGATACCTCACGAGTGGTCCCTAAAACAAGAAGTAGCGGAGATGATTTTCTGCCAATGGGGCCTGCCTTGCTGCTAACTTTTTTCCATGTCCATGAATGCTAAATGCATCAGTATCTCACCCTAATCCCCCCTCCGGGGAGTCACCAAGGGACACACTTGTGCACGATTGGCCCTAGGGTCTCTCAACGCCTTTCTTCTCCTTCCATTGATAGCCAAAGTTCTTCAGAAAGCCAGTTTCTTGGGAAGGAATTTGTCCCGTACTGGCCTCATTAAATCTGGTTCCCTTTCCTTTGACCTCATCTCCAGGAAGAGCCTTGGATTCTTGACCCTGTTCCAGACCTTGTGACTCATGCATCAGGAATGCTCCACTTCTCCCTTCAAACCCTCAAGTTGACCGCCTGGCTGCTCTGATTCCAAACATAGCCAGGCTCCCTAACCTTTCTCCATTATTGAAGAATATACTGATCTCACCTCATAAGGCTTCAATGAGAAAGTTATATATGAACAAATGTAAAAGATTTTCTTCTTGGGCCTTGAATAATCGCATTGACCCCTTCACTGCCGCAATAGCTTTCATTCTTGAATTCTTAGCAAAGCTATTTAATGAAGGGGCAGCTGCAGCTACTATGTGAGTTCAGTTAGCAGCGATATCTAATTTCCATGTAGGTGAATCAGGCCTGAATGTGATGTCCCACAGGCTTTGCAAGGCGTTTCTTAAAGGCACTATTTTGTTAAGACAACCCATTAAAGCCCCTCCAGCACCATGGGACTTGAATTTTGTTTTATCCCATTTGATTCTTCCCCCTTTTGAACCTGCATCATCCTGTGATCTAAGGTTTTTAACTTTGAAGACTATCCTTTTGTTAGCCATCACTTCAGCTAGAAGAGTTTCAGAGCTACAAACATTATCTATAAAGCCCCCCTACATGCTTTTCCACAAAGACAGAGTATCCCTAAGAACAATCCCATCCTTCCTACCCAAAGTGTGCTCAGAATCTAACCTGAACCAATCCATAGAACTTCCAGTCTTTTTTCCCAGCTATAGCTACAAGGCAGAATACATGTTACACCAACTAGATGTACATAGACTATTATGTTTCTACTTACATAGGACAAAGGACTTCAGAAAATCTGACCAATTATTTGTATAATTTTCAATCTCTAAAAATAGGGGCTCCTGTATCAAAAGTCACTGTTTCGAAGTGGCTGTCAGATTGTATTACTTATACTTACAAATCTCAGAACAAAGACCTTTCCTATAAAGTAAAAGGTCATTCTGCAAGAGCCATAGCAACTTCTTTTGCCTTTCAGGCTAGACTACCAATTGACCCTGTTTGTGCTGCAGCAACATGGGCAAGGCCTCATACCTTTATCACTCATTACAGAGTGGATTTGGCCTCCAGGAACAGGGCATCTTTTGGCTTCGGAAGGCTTAGGAGGTATTTTTCCATAGAAGTGGTAGCAGAAATGGATACAGTGGGATATCCATTTTGAAATGGTCTGCTTGGAAATAGGTTTCCCCTCTGCCCCTGGGGTGAAGCTGACCAGCAGCTGGTCAGTCTCTAAGAAAGACTGACCAGCTGACCAGCAGCTGGTCAGTCTTTCTTAGAGACTTGGTTCTATCCAGGTAGTATCTAAGTTGTCTGTGTATATCCAGTGAATGAAGGATTCTTTCCCCACTATTTTGAGGGTTAGAAAAGAAGGTGGGAAGGTGTATAGCCTGATTCAGTGTTATGCCAGACACCACCTTAGGCATAAAAGAGGGGTTAGTTCTAAGAGACACCCTATCTGCATGGAAGATAATGAAGGGTTCAGTGGCCATGAGGGCCTGCAGCTCGGAAACCCTCCTGGCTGAGGTTATGGCCAGCAGGAAGGCGGTCTTCCAAGAGAGGTGTTTCAGCTCTGCTGAAGCAGCTGGTTCAAAGGGTGGGGGTAAGGTAAATTTTTTCCAAGACATAGTTCAGGTCCCACACAGGGGTGGGTGACCTTCTGGGTGATCTTATGTGTGATACGGGTGACCTTCTGGGTGATCTTATGTGTGATACCCCTCTAAGGAATTGTTTTAGCAGGGGGTGGGAGAACAAAGGTTGCTCTGTATGGGAATGGGCAGAGATAGCTGAGGCATGAATTTTGATGGAAGAGTAAGATAATCCTTTTTGAAACTAGCTCCGCCAGGTAGTCTAGAATCAAAGTGAGGGTGGCAAGGGAGCTGCTTGTACCCTTAGTTTGGCACCAGGCATTAAATCTTTTCCATTTTGCAGAGTAGGATTTCCTGGTGCTGGGCCTCCTGGCCTACTTAATTATATCCAGGACCTGCTTGCTCAATGGTGTGCTGGTATCTGCCTCTGGGGTATAAGCCATGCGGATAGGCTGAGAGTTTGCAGGTTAGGATGCAGTACTGACCCTTTCACCTGGGTTAGAAGTCCTTCTGTGAGAGGCAGGTTCCTGGGCGGCTCCTTGTCAGGCTGAGTAGCAAGGGGTACCAATGCTGCTTGGGCCAATTTGGAGCAAAGAGTATAGCTCTTGGCCCTTCTTCCCTGATCTTTAGCAGTACCCTTGGGATCATTGGGAAGGGGGGGAAGGTGTAGATAAACAGGTTGCCCCAGTGGAAGGAGAGCACATGCACCGTCCAGGCTCCTGGGTGGAACTCCGGTGCAGAGCAGGTCCAACTGTCTGTTTTCTATGGATATGAAGAGGTCTTCCTCTGGGGTCCCCCATATTTGGGTGATGTTGAGGAAGGACTCCCTCTGAAGCTGTCATTCGTGGGGTCTAGGACACTTCTGCTCAGGTGGTCTGCCAAGGTGTTGTGCACCCTGGGATGTACTGGGCTATCAGATGAAGGCCCATTATAGAGGCAGTCTGCCAGAGAAACATGGCTAGATGACAAAGAGGGTAGGAGTGTGTTCCCCCCTGCTTGTTGATATACCCCATGACTGTGATATTGTCTGTTTTGATGAAGAGCACCCCCAGTTTTATTTGGCTTTTGAAGGCTGTAATAGCCCTGAGCACCGCCATCATTTCCTTCAGGTTGATGTGGAGGTCTAGGTCCCTGAGATTCCAGGTGCCTTGGGTGCACATCTCCTAAGTGGGCCCCACATGTGATGACTGTAACAATGAATACACTCAAACATCTACATTTATGGTAAGTGCACATAACTGTACTTTCTTTGACCTTCATGGTTCTATAAGGTACTAGTTAGCTGTAGTGGTAACTATTGTTATAGCAACAAACAAGATCTGGGGAGCTTTCCTAGGGCTTGATGGAATAGGGTTTCAGCCACAAGCTAGTGGAAGACCTCAAGCTTTTGTGTAAGGCTGAGTTGGAACTGAGGACTGGTTCCAAACAAAACCAATTAAGAATGAAGGCGAGATCGACAACACACATGGAATGTTATGGTGAGTACATAACTTCTTTTTTGCTCTCTTTCCTAGGGGAGAGAAGGTTGATACTTGCTAAATAAGTTCCCAAGATGATTTCCAGCTGCATTATCTTTTGCAGTCAATTGAATCACTGCCCATTGGAAGGAATGCTGTTGTCAAAGCCTAGTCAGCTAGAGACATGTCTGCTTTTGGTTCATGATTCAAGAGTGTCTCTACTGCAGACATGTATTCTCTAACTACTTCGTCACTGGTGCAACACCTTTATCTAGCATTGTTGTGGACTTTGTTTGGGCTATCCTCCAGTTCCTTCCCCTCCAGTTTATTTACTCCTTGGGATTTGTCCCAATAGTAGACTCATCAGGTAGGGCCAGAGATATTAGATATAGCAGCTAGCATTTTAAAGTATGAGGTGATCTGTGAAGTGAACTTCCTTGATGCATTACAAATACTTCTTGTCCCTTCCATCATGCTTGGATTGGCCATTCATAGGTTCATAGGTGTTTACTAGGCTAATGACCACAAGGGCCTTTTTAAGCCTAGCCATGCATCCCAAATCTCTGACAAGTTCTGGTACCCTTGATAAGTGTAAGCAGGGGCTTGGGAGATGAAACATTTATAAGCAGGGGCCTGGGAGATGAACTGTCCAACAGTGGTTGTTGGGAGCTCCATGTAACTCACAGTATTTTACAGTAAATGGTGTTTACTATTTAAAAACATGCACTCTAATTTGCATGTACATTATATAGCAAGCATATCCACATAGAAAAAAGTCCACCTAACAAACTCTTATTGAGCAGCTGACATTTCTATTGATTTATGCTCATCAGAGAGAAAAAAAAAACATTAAAGTGTTTTACAGAGGACATAACAAAATATGAGGAAAATCAGGGATATTTTGCAAAAGTCTGGATAATTGAGAGGTATGGTTACCAGATGTACTATTGATCGTGCAACCTGTAACCATACTGGTCAACTGTCCAGACATCCGAAAAATGTCCCCTGATTTTTTTTTTTAGTGTTACAGTAAAACATCACAAATGTTAAAAAGTATTTCCAATAGCAAGAACACCAGCTCAAGAATTCTGGACAAACCCGAAAGTAATCAAGAACAATGCGTTTTAAAATATTTTTAATTTACATAAAAAGTTAACAGAACAGCAGTTTTTCCTTGGCATAAATTTCCTCAACAATAGAAAGTGTGAAACTCTCTGGTATTATTTATCGACTGTAAGCCTCACTCATTTACTAGAAAGTCAGCAAACTTATGGGGAACAAGAAAAAAATATGAAGCAAAATTGCATGTTTTGCAAAATCCGAGATTGTTGAGACACGTGTATTTCTTAAGTACGAGTACAGTTTTAACATTCTGAACTAGTTTAAATTTTACAACACACCTTTCAACTGTCTTTGATTTTGCAGGACATCCCTCATATTTTGTGAACTGTTCCCAAAGAACAGACTTGGAGCATGAGGAGAACATTCCCTGTATGCCTCAGATGCCACAAGCCGGTAGGAAAGCACTAAAGTCCTTTCACACAATGACCTTGTTTCGGAGAAATAAGGCAGTTTTTTTCTTAACTAATGTCAATGTGTAGTAGTAAATACATTCCTGTGTGTAGATAACACAAGATTTATCCATAGTTGGCTTTGTTTAACCACTCCAGTTGTGGGTAAATCCTGCCGTATCCAGACTCAGTTGTGAATTTTTGCTAAATTGTGTATTTGTATCTTACATGTTAGAACTGCAAATGCCAAATCTTTGTTGTTATTTCTTGGTATGCAGGAAGTGTGTTCTTCAGTGCTAAGGGGTAAACTGGTGGGTGTAGCAGTTAGTTGAGCTTTTGAAGTCAGCTTGTGGCATTGTTGCACACTAGCTGTGGACTTGTGCCTCCCCTTGTACATAACCTTCTGAGAAGCAGGTGTCAGTCTGTGATGAGTGAAGAGGATGTACTCAGTTGTAGGACCTCTCAAAAAGGATTCCCTCATACATCTGCTGATATGGTAATAATGTACCCATTATTTCTATGCAACTTGTCAGAGAAAGAAGCAGTGGCCATAGTTTTACCAGGTATGAAATCAAGACAATGTTTCCTGATTTTTGCCAGATGTCCTTCAATGATGCATCTGCAGTCCTAACATATGGGTTGTCCTGCCTCAGGCAGCCCTTCGGTCGGCCGGATTCCAAAGTCTGGGTCTGGTCTCGGCTGATGTCGCACTTCACCCATAGCTGCTGTTTATTGGGTATAAAGGCATCAGCCCACGCCATTTTCCTCAGTCTTTCTTGCTTGCAGTTCAAGCAGAAGCTGTTCGCAAGTGCCGGTCGGTCAGATCCAGAGATTTCTACCACCAAGACTTCTAAAAGCTAAGTACCCTGGGGACTCTTTCTTGCCTCAGCCGATGTCAGAAAAAGTAAATAATTGTTTAACTTGTGGGAAACAAATACCTCATAAGGATTTCCACTCTTACTGCCTTCCTTGCCTAGGCCCAGACCACGGCGTATCAGCTTGTCTAGCCTGTGCTTCCTTCAACCAGACGCCAGTCGGAGTTTGCAGAGGAGTTTTTAGTCCCGCTTTTGCTTACAAAATGCCGCCGGAGACCGACTACACAAATAGCTAAAAATGCAAGGAAAAGGACCGACACTCGCAGTCCGCAGTTTCGCTGAAACCGCTGTTAGGCCAACCGCGAGTGTCTCGGTTTCGCTGAAACCGAGTCCTCGGTTCTTCCTTCGCCGAAAGCATGCCTCCTATAGCCGAGGCCTCACAGACAATGGTTGAATCTGCTACTGATATTACTGCTACAGAAGCAGGCTCCCAGGATTTGTCGGATACTATTCCTTTAGACATATCTACCCCTGCACGTTGGGCTAGCTAGCCCCGTCTATGTCCATCAAGGCTTTTGCCAGGGCTAAAGCAGCTAAATCTTCTAAGGCCTTACCTGCTAAAACTACCCCACATAGGCCTACCTCTAGTTCACAAATACTCAGCCTGGCTGAGGATCTCATTTCTTTGATCAGGGGATCACAACCTCACCCAGACAGGGCCTCTCAGCCCCCTTCAGATAAGAGGCCTAGGACTGAACCCCCGGAACCTGTCTCTACAGACTATTCCTCGGAGGACTCAGACATTACTGACCCTCAGGAAGGCCCATGTTCTCCTTATGAGGATTCGGATGCAGAAGACTCCATTCCTTCTGTTTCTCCTCCTGAGGATTTTTCTTTTGGGGAAACCTTACATGCTATGAGGGAGCATTTCCAATGGCAGGGCCAGGATTTTTCAGATTCAAGGAAAAGGCTCAGGACCTTCTTACACTTACCACAGCATAGGCCTTTAGCCATTCCTCCAGTACTAACAGTAGTTGACGATGCATTTAATGATGCCTGTACTGCTCCTGATTCCTTGCCTCCGGCCCCTGCCAAGCCTGACAGATATTACAGGGTCCCGGACACACACTACCATTTGTATAAGGCTCCTGTTGCAGATCCAGAAACCATTTCACAGGTGTGGCAGCTGCTTCTGCCAAAACCCTCTTCCTCTGATAGGAATCTAGAGCATTAGAGAGATGGGGTAAAAAGGTTTATACTTCTGCTGCTCTTTCGGCTAGGGCCTTAAACTGTCAATTTCACATGATTCAATATCAAGAATTTTTGTTAGACCAGCTAAATAAAAAACTTTCCTCTCCTGAACCTATAGACCGCAAGTCTATTCAGGATTTGGTACATAACTCTCAGCAGGTCAGTAACCATTTCTTAAAATGTGGCTGTGATGCACTGGAGGCTTCCTTTAGATCAGCTATGACTGGAACAGTGATTCGAAGACATGCATGGTTAAAAGAACAGTCCTTACCAGATCATGTTAAATCAAAACTCCTAGATGCCCCCATGGAGAAACAAAGTTTGTTTGGCTCCCCTGCACAGGAGGTTCTGAAGAAGGTGGAAGAAAAAGCAAAATCTGACCAAACAGTCAAAGATTTCTTACAGGTCCAACCTCCGAGGTTTAGCAGAAATTGGCCTTCGAAGAATTGGTCCTTTCCAGACAACTCCAGAGCACAGAGAGGCAGAAATAGACGCCCAAGAGGCAGAAATCAAGCTAGGGGTGCCTACAGGGGACGTCAGTGGCAACCTACCAACCAGAGAAGTACCGCCACAGATTCATCTACAACCACTTCCACTGGACAGACACAATGACTTGGCTCTGATACCGCCTACCAGGGAACAACTGGAAGCTCCCTTGGGCGGAAAGCTAGCCTTATTTTCAGACAACTGGCATTACATTACAGGAGACAAATGGACTTTGCAAACACAGACAAGGGCTACAGGTTTCACTTCCACACTCTACCAAAAAGAGGGGAATGCCAAACCTACCACCAAGCCAAAAATCAGATGCTCTAAAACAAATCAACAACTTACTAGAGATAAGAGCTATAGAAAAGGTGCCACCTATGGAACAAGGCCTAGGTTTTTACTCCAGGCTTTTCCTGGTACCAAGAAAAGAAAATCAATGGAGACCTATTCTCGACCTGTCCGCACTGAACACATACCTCATCGTTCCAAAATTCAAAATGCTGACCCTCCAGCAGCTTCTTCCCATGCTGGGCAAGGAGTCTTGGCTGGTGACTCTAGATCTCAAGGAGGCATACCTGCACGTCCCTATACGACCAGATTGCAGAAGATACCTCAGATTTCTTGCAGGATCAGAGCATTATCAATTCCCAGCATGGACCTTTGGCTTATCTACTGCGCCCAGAGTATTCACGAAATGCCTGGCATCAGTAATTGCTCATTGCAGGCTCCAGGGAATTCAAATTTACCCATACCTGGACGACTGCCTATTACAAGCGGACAACAAAGCACAATTAACAAAAGATTTGAAAAATGTCATACAACTGTTGCAAGCCTTGGGATACACAGTCCACATGCAGAAGTCAAGACTAGTACCTTCCCAAAGGATAACATTCTTGGGGGCAGATCTAGACACATCAACTCAGATGGCCTTTCTCACAGAAGAAAAACAAAAGCAACTACCAGGCTATTTCATGTCATTAACAAAACAAACTCAGCTTACTGCAAGGAAAGTCCTGCAAGCCCTGGGTTACATGGCATCCTGCATAATATTGATTCCGCATGCTAGGCTACATATGAGAAAGTTACAATGGTACCTAAGGAATGTATGGTCTCAACACCAGCCCAGTCTAAAAAACCAGATTCCAATAATTCCATGCCTGAAGCAAGAATTCCTGTGGTGGGCTCATGCCTGCCAGTTGAACAGAGGCTTGCCTTTCCACAAACCACAGCCAAGCCAGACCATCATCACGGACGCCTCAGACCTAGGATGGGAGGCTCACATGGTGGACAAGTGTATACAAGGCCTATGGACCCAAGACCAGCTGAATCCACACATAAATCTAAAGGAGATGCTGGCAGTGAAATATGCGATCCAGACATTCAGACCACTCCTTCAACAGGGTCATCTGCTGATAAGGACGGACAACACCACAGTCATGTGGTACATCAACAAACAAGGAGGTACACATTCATATCCTCTATGCCGGATGGCAATGGACCTGTGGAATGTGGCCCTGAACCTCAACATTCAACTTCAGGCCAGATTTGTACCAGGAAAAGAAAATTCTCTAGCAGACACCTTAAGCAGAACTACCACGGATGCTCACGAATGGATGCTGCATCCAGATATTTTAAAAGCCATAACAGAGAAATGTGGACTACCACAGATAGACCTGTTTGCCTCCCCACACAATCACCAATTGAAAAAATTCTGCACAAGAACATACCACCCACTTGCTTGGAGGGTGGACTCACTTTCCTTCAGCTGGAAAACCTGACAGCATATGCATTTCCACCTCTTCCCTTGATGTACAAAGTTCTACTGAAGATCAAAGAGGATCAACCAAGGGTAATTCTGATAGCTCCAGACTGGCCGAGACAACATTGGTACCCGCTACTGAGAAGCATGTCTCGGACACACGATGGCATCTACCTCTAAGTCCCTTACTACTAACACAGGACAACTACAGGATCCTACATCCAAACTTGAAAACACTGCAGCTAGCTGCTTGGAATATTGTATAAACCAAAATAACCCTGATTTATCTCAGAGGGTTAAGGACATTATCCTGGAGGCACGCAGACCCTCCACAAGGAAGACTTATTCAGCCAAGTGGAAAAGATACCTCATTTGGAGTGCAGCAAAGGGAGAAAATGTCTCGTGGCAAACATAGCACTCATCCTGGAATACTTAGCAGAGCTGTTCCATAATGGCCTGTCTTACTCCTCCATTAAGATTCATGCATCAGCAATTTCAGCAGAATACAACTTGAATCCTCCTGTTTTCTCTCATCCTCTACTCAGGCAGTTCTTGAGAGGAATCAAAAATGTAAAGCCTCCAAGGAAACCACCTTTACCTACTTGGGATCTCAACTTTGTGCTGGAAAAGTTATCCCCCTTTGAACCAGCAGCAACAGCAGAATTACAATTCCTGACTTGGAAAACTGCATTCCTGCTAGCAATCACTTCAGCAAGAAGGGTATCTGAGTTACAGGCATTAATGGCAGTACAGCCTTTCCTTATCTTCCATCAGGACAGAGTCTCTCTGAGAACCAACCCTACCTTTCTGCCAAAAGTGGTCTCCAGAGTATCATTGAACCAAGCGATTCATTTACCTACATTCTTCCCCAACCCACAGAACAGGGGGGAAAGACTGCTACATACCTTGGATGTGCACAGACAATTACGCTACTATCTGGACAGAACTAAGACCAGCAGAAAAACTGACCAGCTTTTGGTAGCATATGCAACAGGAATGCAAGGAAAAGCAATTTCAAAACAGACAATCTCGAAATGGATAGGAAATTGCATTCATTTCTGTTACTCTTTTCATGGAAAGACATCTCCTGATAATATCAGACCTCACTCCACAAGAGCTACAGCCACCACTACAGCTTTCCTATGAGGAGTGGCTACCAAAGACATTTTAGAAGCTGCTACCTGGAGCTCCGTGCATACATTTGCCAAGCATTACAATCTTCCTTTATACTCTAGATCCCGAGCAGGTTTTGCAACTGCTGTTTTGCAAGGGATCTTAACTACACCATCTCTATCTTAGTACCTCCTCCCCCAGTTTGGCTATGGTATTCTACCCATATGTTAGGACTGCAGATGCATCCTTGAAGGACATAGTACAGTTTTGTACCTACCATAAATGTAGATGTCCGAGAGGTATGCATCTGCAGTCAGGATTACCCACCCTCCTTCCCCTCTGTGGTACTCTTAGGGTATTTACCCATCTTTTAGCTAGCTAGGGGAATCTGTTATAGTGTATTTGTTTGTATATATGTATATATATATATATATATATATATATATATATATATATATATATATTTGTTTATATTGTTTGCTCTCCACTGTTTGGAATTATTGCATTTATCCAAATTTAGCCTTACTAGAGGGCACCTGGCATCTGGGGCAAGAAACACTGAGGAAAATGGCGTCGGCTGATGCCTTTATACCCAATAAACAGCAGCTATGACGTCGGGTGAAGTGCGACATCAGCCGAGGCCAGACCCAGACTTTGGAACAAGGGCTGCCTGAGGCCAGACAACCCATATGTTAGGACTGCAGATGCATACCTCTCGGACATCTACATTTATGGTAGGTACAAAACTGTACTTTTTAATGAGTTAATGTTTCATTTTTTTTGTCCTGAATTTATAAAGCCTAATGTACTTACTTAATTTGCCAAGTTTAAGGTTTTATAATTTGGCAGTTTCTCTTGTTTTGGGTGTGAAGACCCTTACCCAGGCTTATCTTTTACTGCTTGAGACCTTGTCATTCTGTTAATCAAGACACCACTGAGTAAAATAGCACAGGTCTGCATTTCCAGTTTGTTTTTCATATTTACTTATGGGAATACTGTTGCTTTGTAAGCTGAGACAGCTATGTAGACTCACAAGTGAACCACATGTGCTATGTTGGCTGCTTTACCTCATGTGTGAGGGAACAGTCAAAAAGGGTATAGCATTAACACGAGAGTAATAGATGATGTTAGGCATGTGTGCAACTGCTGTCATAACTCAGACAGTCTTATTGCATAGGTAGACCCTGTAGGGTCTGCCAAGGAGTGCTGCCACCTTGTGGAGGTGTGCATATATTTGCTTGTTAATTTTGTTTTACCACTATGTAAATATCAACTTATTCATTATATATTTGTATTTATGATAACTATTTGTATATAATCTGTTACACTCATTTGTACTACTGTTATTTCTGGAGCTTTTCTCCTCGGGCCTCCCCTGAAGATGGACATGTGTCCAGTGGACTTTCCCGGTTAACAAATGTAAAATAAAAAATAAAATAATTGTCTGTTCAGAAATATGTCATGTTAATTTGCTTTTTTTGCTACTCCTAAGCTATTCTGTCTCTTCTTAGTTTGCACTTGCCAGGCATTCTTTGATAACTATACCAGATTTCATTCTTCATACAGGGTAGTACTTAAAGTTGCATCATTTTACTGTGTGCTGACACAGTCTTTTGTACATTGTGGTGTGATTGACGTTTTTACTAATTTGCCTTCAGCTTAAGTATAGAACACTATCCCACCCTTCAGTTTGCACAGGTTTAGACATTTCTAACATAACTGACATGCAAATGCAGTATATCATGTATAAACTAACACTAACTGAGGGACCCCAGCTTGAAGTAGTTGTTTCACTTTGGGGAGCAGTTGATCATAAATGTCCATTAACTCTTTTACTAAATAAATATTCATAAAACAAGATTCCTGGACAGCTCATGCCCCACACATTTCTTATTGTTCAGAAAAAGCATATTGATGTAAAAGCTGATATACTAGTAACTTTTTAAGTACATTAGAGCAGTATGTAAAAACTGTTGTTGAGTTTTTGCATGTATCCCTAATTCTTGAGTAAAGTAGTTGAGATGCTAGTAGAGTAGTTGCCATACCACACGATTCTCCACAGAAGTGCTGTAGTGGAGTGTAAACAGAAAATACTTTACAAAGTACTTCTCAGCTATACTTTTTATGTAGAATGTCCCTCGTTTTTTGCCCTCTCCCTCATAAAATGTTTAAATTTCTCATAAATTACTGAGGATCACAGTCAACCAATAATGCCAGGTATTAGAATCTCATACTTACTGTTCAGAAAAAGTATGTTAATGTAAACCTTTTTGCTCCATTAATTTTTAAGCGAATTAGTGTCTTCTTCCTCCTCTTCTTCTTCTGCTTTTCCTTTTGGCTGCTCCCATTAGGGGTTCCTACAGCAGATCAGTAGTGTTCACAGAATGAGTGGCAGTAGAGTTTTACAGTATCGAGATGCCAGCCCGGTTCCCAGCCTTCCTCAGAAGACACACACACACACACACACACACACACACACACACACGCACGCACTCACACCTGGGGCCAATTTAGAATGTCCAAGCCACCTGCAGCAAGTCTTAGGAATGTGGGAGGAAACCCATGGAAAGAGGGAGGACATGCAGACTCTGCACAAAAGGCACCCCAGCCGAGAATCGAACTAGAGAATTTTAAGTGATTTAAAGTAATATTTACAAATCATTCTTGATTTTTTTTTTTTTTGCTTGGTCCAGCAATCTTGAAGAAAGAAGTTGAGCAGCATGCTATGGAATGCATTGAAACTGTGTGATCATGAGTTTTAATTACCTACCTTATGTGTAATAATTACACAGATAGTAAATATTCATTAAGTATGCATGACACAGAATTAGAGACTTGCATTATTTTTTCTGTCTGCAGTATGTAAGCAGGGTTTGCTACTGCAAATAAGGGGGTATGGTGTTCTGCACTACTGCCTTACTTTCTGTAGCATAGAAGGAGAAGCCTTGAAGGAAACTCAGTTGACCTCAGTTTTATTTGCAAACCCAGTTCCAGTGTTGCCAGCTAAGGGGGATAGAGCAGGGCAGTATTTTTGCCAGCTCACTTGTCCCAGGGGATGGGTGGAATTTGCATCGAAAGACTCGCAGTAATTATTGAAGACCAAGGCCATCAAGAAGCATGTAAAGCAAATTGGAAATTGGGCAGGACTGTGGATAGGACATTCCAGAAAAAGACCTCAGAAGCTGTCAGCATAGTGCAAAACCTGTGCGTGTTAATTCTTCATACCCTTACTTTTAATGTTTCTCCACTTATGAGGTTGCCTGAAGACCCTGAATTTTCTTTGTAAGAAACTCTTAAGGCCTTTCCAGTTGCTGCAGGTGCCTGGTTAGGTACATACCAAAGGTAGCATTGTACTCTTATGATTGGCCTGATGAGTGAGGTGTACAGGGGGGTTATAACCTCTTTTGTTCTGGATGTATTGCCCTTACTTATGAGGTGGGTGACATAGAAAGCCTTTCTTATCACTGTGGAGACGTGGTGGTCAAAGGAAAGGTTGCTGTCGACCTGTGTGCCCAAATGTCTCACCACTGATTGTGTGCTTAGGGTGCTGTTAATGTGGTAATCTGCAGGGGCATCACCCTTGTCAAAGGGGATGATAATGCATTTTTTGCATTGAGTTTTAACCCACGACTTTGGCACCAGTCGCTTGTCTATGTTAGTCCTTCTTGTAGGGTGTTGACATCATTTGGGGGCTCGATGACTGCACCCAGTTTGCAGTCATCAGCAAACTTTGTCAGGAATAGGCCTTTTGTTTTAGCCTGTACATCTGAGAAGTAGATTCCAAACAGTTGGGGCCCCAGCACCGATCCCTGTGGAATGCCACTGATTACAGGTCTGTTGGTGTAGGTAGAGTCACCTATTTTGACTGTATGTTCTATTGGTGAGCCAGTTTGCAACCCACCTGACAATGTATGGGTTGATCTTCAGCTGGGTGAGTTTATTAATGATTGCCTGAGTGGGGAATAATGTTAAAGGTCTTGGCCAGGTCCAGATAGGCCATATGCATGGATTTGCCTTCGTCCAGGGCTTTGGTGACTGTCTCAAAGAAGTCCACCAAGTTCAAGAGGCAGGGGTCGGGTCGAGCATTTAGAGGTCTCATATCTTTGTTGATAAGGTCCATGATTATTCATTTCATAGCCTTGCAGATTAGGCTGCTCAGACTTATGGGTCTATAGTTCTCAGGATCTGTGGAGCCACCTCCTTTATGTAACAGGGTGATGTTTGCTGTTTTCCATTCAGCTGGTGCTAAACCAGTGCTTAAACTGTGGTCAAAAAGAGTACCCAGCGGTGCAACTAGTTCCTGTTTAATCCATTTAGAATACAGCCTGGGATATTTTCAGGCCCCCTAGAGGCTTTGTTTTTGGCTTTGGAGAGAGCATTTACGACCTGCTCCTTGGAGATACTAGGTGGAGTGCAGGCGGTAGGGATGTTTTGGGGGATATGTGGCTGCAACAGGGGGAGGAGTTTTCACTGAACCTGTCAGGTAGCAGGTTGGCTATTTCTATGGGTTCGGTATATGTGGTGCCATTAACAACCAGTTCTGAGCAGGTCTGGGTTCTTCCTTTAAGGTTTCTGACATAGCTAAAGATGGTCTTATAGTTATCCTTAGTGAAGGAGGATAATTCGGATTCATAATTAGCTTTAGAATGCCTTACAAGATGTCTTATTTACTTGTTTAAGCCAAGGAGGGAATGTTTCCAATTCAGAGACTGTTCCTTCTTGCTCTTGGACAGCAATTTCTTTCTCTTATTTTATAACCTGTTAGTGGCGGATGTCCACCCGGCAGGCTTTTTCTTTCTTGAGGATCTTGTTTTGATCCCATCAGTATTGCTGAGTCAGTACATCTGTATAGATGCTTATACAAGGCATTGGTGTAAATCCCAGTATAGATGTCCATGCCATCAGTGAGGGCAGAGGCTATGCATCTATTAATGCCATCACATATTAGGTTGTAATTGGCATTGGAGAAATTTTTAGTCTAGTTGCTGCTAATGGGGGGTCAGATGTTGTTGTTACTTCTAATGAGACTGATTTGTGATTAGACTTCAGTAGGCAGGGCCGCACACATGGGGTGGTGCAACAATCATCCATGTTAGTGAGCACCAGATCCAAAATATTTGGGCCCCTTGTGGGGGTCAACCAACTGGTCCAGGGCATTGGAGGTGATGGAAGTCTCAGAACCTTCGGGCAAGTGTGTTACTACATGTATAATTTACCCAATCTATGGATGGATAGTTAAAGTCACCTAAAACCAGGGTGTTTGGTTGTATCTTGAGCGATTCAAGTGGGTCTAAGTGGGTATCCTGCTTCATGGAGGGGGTCCTGCAACTGGCAATAACTTGGAGAGGGGTCTTACCTACAGTCAATTGGACCTGGATTAGTTCAATGGAATCATTCTGTTTAACCAATCTAGAGATGTATTTTTCTTTGAATATTGATACTTCACATTCTGTAGTTCTCACTCTTTCAGTTTGTGGTCTGAATGTGTGGAAGGCATTATAACCCGGTGTAGCCGCGGTGCTTTCAGTGGCCTTAAACCAAGTCTCTGTGAATGCACAGATGTCAGCATCTTCTAAGATGAGGGCTGTTTTCAGTGAGTGCAATTTTAGGTTTAGAATTCTAGCATTTAGCAGCATAACCTTGAGGTTGCTTTTGAAGATATTTTTATGTCAGAAATTTTGTTTTTGTGATAGTGCCTAAAAAGGCACTATGGGGGAGGCAAGAGCCTTAGCCAGTAACCAAAATCTCAGAGGTGATAGTTGAAGACCGTCTCTGGCAAAGCAGCATGATCTATGTATCATGTCATCCCAGGCTGACAGGTACTGGATCCCCTTAGGCTGACACCAGAAATGGCTTAATTTGTTAGTCAATCATTTTTTTTGTACATACTGTGGTATCATCCTAGGTGAAGGTAGAATGCTGCTCAAGACTAGGGACATACCTGCCTGAGACACATATTCAGAAAACTCAGTAAACTCTCTCTTCATATTGTCCAGTGAGGTACATCTGAAATCATTCACACCAACATGAACTATGACTGAGTCATAACAGAACTTATGGAGAGATTTGAGTGCATGTGTGATCTGGTGTATCCTAGAACCCAACAGACAGCAGACCATAACCTTCTCCTTGTCCAGCCTGAGTGGGACATCTGTGTGTCTCACTATAGAGTCACCTACGACCAAATAAATTTGGTTTAGATGTGCTTTGCTTTAGGGGGCTTGTTTGGTGAGACACTTGTGCTTATGGTTTTATGTGTATTGAGTGCTGTAGGTACTGTATTAGGTGTAGCATGTTAGTGTTTTCGAGGTCTCTGGTGTTTAGGTAAATTTCTGGTGAGTACCTCCATGTATGATGGTTTATGTGTTGAGAGCGTGGTTTGTGCAGGAAGTGTAGTATGTGGGCTGACAACCTCTTCAGTGTCACTGCTCTGTGAACAAGAGAGCAAGGATTCCAAATTCTTAGTGTATATGCATCTCTCACAAATTGAACTTGAGTGGTTTAGGAACAGGGGGTTGTCATTGTACATGAGGCAATTGCTACAGTGCCTCAGGATACCCATTTCAATCAGGCTGGCAGGAGAAATGGAGTAGAGCTGACCATCCATAATACTAGGTGTAAATGTGCTTACTTTAATGAGGAAGGATGTGATTTAATTGGGGGCTTAATGCTGGCTCTATACTGTTGGGGCTGTCAAGGAGTACGAGCCTGTTAGGGATTCGGAGTTTCAGTTAAAGTGGCAAATGCTGTAGAAATCTCAGCTGAAGTGCTCTCTGAGCAGCTAAGCACAGTTTAAGGGACTCCTCAGTTGGAGCACAGGCAGCTTCTAAGGGAAAATAAATCTACTTTAGCTTTTGTGTCTATAACCACCAATGTTTACCACCACTGTGCGCTACATGCAAACATATGCCTTGGATTGCTCAGATGAAGATAGTAGAACAGTACCTGGTCGCCAGACTCTGTGGAGCTGTGTTAAAACAGGTGCAAACCTGCGCAAATGCAAGGTATATGTAGCAAGTGTGTTTTTCTTGCTCTTTTGTGTATAGTTACTTGAAAGAAACCTGTTCACTTTTGTTTCTTGTTGATACTGTGATCTTTTTTTAACACTCGTTTTTCACATCATTAGGTGTTTGATGCAACAAATACTACCCGAGAACGAAGAAACATAATACTTAATTTTGCTGGGCAGAACGGTTACAAGGTGAGATTGTTTTCTGACTTTTGTGCAACCAATTGCCTATTTGTATATCAGCTGTGTTACTTATTAAAACTTGCCCAGTTATGGATGTGGCATGGATGGATAGCAACAAAGAACTAAACAATAATTTATTAGTTCTGCATGGTTAGGGTAAAAGAACAAAGAGGAGATGGGTTGTTCGTCAGAAAGTATATGGATGTGTAAGATCAGTAGTTATGTACAGTAAATGCTAAATTAAATATCGGCTGCCTCAGACCATTCTTAGGTGTTTAAAAGTTAAATCAGAGCATAAAACTTGGGATGATAATTTTTCAGTCTTTATAGGGTTTGTAGCAGCAAAGAGATTTAGGCATGATGTATAAGTTTTTACATGTAATGATAGGTCGAGCTCACAGAAAGTTCCCTTGTTTTCAGTTTAAATCAAGTCATTAATTCAAGGCCAAGCATTTGTTCTTGTTTATACTTTAGACACTTGTACATTTTGTCTTAACATTGCTGCTTTTACATTTGAGAGACAGGCCCCATTCAGGCAAGCTTTAAAAAAATCCAGACTTCTCTGATAAACAGGAACTTTATCATGAACCCTATGCAATTCCTTTCATTTGAATTTACCATTAACCAGACATTTGTATAGGGCCAATAAACAGAACCATCACTGTAGGAACCTTATAACCTTTCCAGAGGAATAGCACATCTTCCCTTCAGTGCATGATCTGAAACTTGTAAATATACCCAGAAGACTAATGACTGTAAGAGACTGTAACCAAATTGTGCAGGTGCAATCTAGGCCATTTCCAGTCTTGTAGGGCTCTAGATGTACATAGTACAGTGGAATCTGAAAACCGCAGTGGGAAACATTTGCAATATTTCATTGACATTACAAAGATTCCTACAGTGATTTAATGAAATAACCTAACCTGAATTAATTGGCACTAAAAACTTTAAAGATCCCTGCCCACAGCCAGTTTATAATTTAGCTGGCATTGCTTTCCTGAACACATAGGTCTATGACCGCTTGACTTTTGTTTATTTATAGCGATGGCAGCATTTTCCTGCCATTTCATATAACAGGTGTGGCTTTATTTTTAGTATAAGTAAGTACAGCCATTACGTTTACTTGAAAAACTGAAGCAAGACTTGAGATACAGTTTTGTGTTCCATAAGATGGAGGTGTCTGTTGTGAATGCTTTGTCTCTTGTCTAACTTTCCTAGTAAATGACAGATGTTGAACATTGTAATATCACAGCAAATGTGTTTGCCTGCTTTCACAGAAATTAGGCTTCTGTCTGCAAAAGCAGTGAGCAGTATTAGACATGCATCCCAGATGCAGAAGGTTGGTGAGTGCTGGTTGATGTAAGAAGGTTCAGCTGTCCATACCTTTCTCAGGGGAGAGTCATGAGAGTGTCTTTGCTCCAGTCATGGAAGACCACCGAGTTAGAAAGCAAGGTTCTCCACATATGCATGGTGCGGGTATGCTAATGTTATGGTAGTTGTAATGCCTTGGTAATTATGGACGAGTATGATAAAATCCCTGTCAGCCACCTTGATGCCACATCAGAATGCACTAATTTCCTTTCCATCTGTCTGGCAGTGATGGGTAAAATGTCTACTAACCTCGGATGTAACAGTAATTGACCATAGACTGCTTTGTAAGCTGGTTTGTCACAGTGGGTTGACACATGGGAGAGTGGACACTGGAATACTTTAGATGATCAGTGACTAACCAGGGAAAAATGCAACTTATTACAACCTGTAAATTCCTAGTTATTATAAACTGTGAATTCCTGTGATATGAGAACTCCTTGCAGTACAGCGTGCTTCCAGGTGGTATTTGTTTGAGAAGGATTTCAGTGATTTTATTTTGTGGAGTCTTTTACATTGTGTTTAACACTTGAGTGCATCTGTTATTGTCATACCCCAACTCTTCATGCTTGTGTCATTCAGCCATTGCATAGCAGCCCTATGATGGGGTTCAGTGCCTAGAAAGGCCAAGGGGCTTGGTGATGAGAAGCTAGGAGGTGTGTGGGTTTTATTCCCATCCAAGTGTGGGAAAATAAAAATAATAAAAATGCGTAATCTCTATTAAAAGTTAGTATTTGTGAAGGGAAGCTGTGACCCCACAGGAAAGGTGAATGCCTCCAAAAATGATAAAAGGTAAAGGTGGGCTTAAATTCCAAGATAAAACATTAAACACAGAGAAGAGCAGCATGATGGTCATGGCAGAGAGATATAATGTGAGCTTCGTGGGTAGGCTGGAAAAAATAGACCAGGTGCATACAGAATTAATAAAAATATCAGTATGACAGGTAGAATATGCAGGATCAAACAACAGGAGACTTGCTGTAGTAGAGGAGACACTGATTACTCACTTGGATGCAATTGCATCTCTTTAGACAATTGACGTAAAATTCAAGGGGAAACTCACAGAATGGAAGGTTTGGCAAGAAGAGATAAAGAGCAAACTTATACATTTGAAAGAATGAACCTGAAAAGAAAACTTAAGGTATAATATGATTCTAGAGAGAGTGGAGAACAAGCATTGTAAGCAGTTCTATACAGGATCAGCTGAGTGTGTGGTAGGGTTTGCTGCCAAATGACTTGCAGTTTGAACACCAGCTGCACAAGGAAAGCGGCAACTGAAACCCATTATAGTCAAGTTTTAGAGCTTTGCCCTAGAGGAATGGTTACTGTTCCCCCTGTGGCAAAAAGGAAAATTCCTGAAGGTAGGAGCTACCAGAGTAAATGTAGAAAATGAGTACTTCCCCTGACAAGGCAAAAAAGAGGAAGATTGAGCCTGGCCTTTCATCTTTGTAAAGAGCTGCAATTGAGATAATGTTCCTGTTGGGCACAAAAACATTTCTGAACCCCAACTAGGTTACCAAAGTCATGCTTCAAGAGCTTGAGTCAAGGGAAGGGGGAGACTCAGCAAATGGCGGGTCAGAGGCAGAAGAGGATAGCGGCAGTAACAAGGGAAAGAGGACTGGTTAGGCTAGTGAAAGCCTTCCCAGCCCCCTCCCCAACAAAGGAAAACAAAATTAGAATGGGGAAATTGAAGGCACAGCAAATTATGGAAGATGTGAAAAAAATGATGCAAAAATGTGGAGCATTTCTCCCTGGGCCTCTGCTGAAAATGGGCTCTGTCCCAGTCAGACTTTCCTGGTAAACAAATGTTAAATAAAATAAATAAAAAGTGTGGTAACCTTGGAAGAGATAGGAGAGCAGCAATAGGATGAATGATGAAACTGCAAAGGTATCGAGGATGGACTGAAATGATAATTTAATGGACTGCTATGTCTGTAAAGGGGAAGAGGGGGTGAACACAAATGTACAAAGTAGGAAAGGTATGCTGTTTATTGCAGAGTGGAAGAGCATTGTCTATATGAGGTAAGCTGTGGATACGTACTAAGGGGAAGGCAGTAAAAGGGAGGAAATCTAAAATATTAGGAGTGATGAGGGGGAGTGGGAAAACTCTTTCACTGTGTTGTATAGAATGATTGTTGCAAATAGCCTATGAAGTCTTGTGGGTAGAATGTGACAACAGAAACCAAAGCATGACACAGCTAAAATTCTTATTATAAAAGAAGCCTAAACTAAAAAAGGGAAAGAGGAGGCTGAAATAAAGAGTGAGGCTGGGGCTTCTAACAGTCCTCAGCTTGAGGTTCATGCATTACAAGTATATGCAGCATTGGAACATAGAGGGAATCCGAATGTGCAAAAATGTTGTGATAAGGCTGGAGAAAAATAAATAGCCGAGAAGGAGAATTGGCAAGTCTACAAACATGGGGAAATGTGAGTAAAAATAAAATGTATATTAAATAAAAGTTGGAAGTGCTTGCTGTGGGACCAGTATGAAGAATAAGATAGTATTTTGGAAATACATCATCTGTTTTGTTCTTTAATTTAAGCATAATGAGATTAACTTCAAGGACAAAATCATCGAAACTGGTCAAAACAACTTTTGTATTATACGTTGTAAGCAGTTAAGCTTGATTGAAAGTGTTAAATGCTATCTGTATGTGTGTGTGTGTGTGTGTGTGTGTGTGTGTGTGTGTGTGTGTGTGTGTGTGTGTGTATGTGTGTACATGTATGTCTATATCGGTATGTATGTATTACATATATATATATATTGTGTGTGTATATATGTGTACATGTATGTCTATATCTGTGTGTATGTATGTATATATATGTGTGTATATATATATATATATATATATATATATGTATATGTACGTGTGTGTGTGTATGCATTTTCATTTGTTTGAGATGTATTCTGCTTAGTTGTTAGAAAAAAACACTGCTTTGTTAATAGGAATTTGAATAGTATACTACATGGAACAGACTGCGGTGGTGGTGCTGCAGTAGCGTTGTCGCCTCACAGTAAGACGTCCTGTTCGATTCTCAGCTAGACCGTCTTCTGTGTGGAGACATGTGTGAATGGGAGTATCTTCGTTGAAGGTTGTGCATCAGGGCCAGCAACTCGGCACGTAAAAATCTACTGCCAATCATTAGCAGACCAGAGTTCAGCTGTGGCGACCCCTAACCGGGAAAAGCCGAAAGACACAACAACAAAACTACATGGAACAAGAGGTGGTGTAAATATACTTAAAAAGTATTTCTGAAAATTGAACAGGAGAATGACGTTGAGAAAAAGTGTTAGATCTTGTTCAAATGCAGAGACAGGGAGAATCTAGTCCCTTTTAAGAGCAAAAGTCTGAACAGCAGGTGAAATGAATAAAATGAAGATATTATCATAGCATATAAATGGGTTTGGTGGAAATAAGTAAATTATTATAGTGTACCTTTGCAAAACTGAAACAAATGATAATGTTACAGGAGACTCACCCAGGGAAAGAACATCAAGCTTTTACACAGAAAGGATTTAAAGAAGGATATCATGCAGAAATGCAGTAAATGCGCTGAGCTGAGATTGACTTTGTAGACTGTTGGGGGGGGGTTCATAGCCATACTAGAGGACTGGCTAGAAAAAGGTCTAACTGTGTTGCCAGTTTATATCCCACCAAAACCAAAATAGGAGAAATAAAAAAATGTGGTTTGGAAATAATGGCATTCCTGCAATGTATCCTTATCAGGGCAGATGATTAGAACATTGTATACAGTAATTGAGATGTAGCAGGTGGTCCAATGAGGTTCTACATGCAAAAAAAGAAAGATGCCTAAGCATGTATTTTGAAGTATTTCCTGTAGTGTATGTAGAGTGGAAGAGAGACGTGTAGAAATGTAGATGTTCTTCATGTTTCACTGTTGCAGTCATTACATTTGGGTAATCTGCTGGCAGGTTGCCCTCAATCGGCCTGAATGTCAAAGTCTTGGGTCCTGTGTCGTTTGCTGTCTCCTCTTCCATGGCGTTAGGTCGTCAGGGGTATAAAACATGCAGCCGATGACATTTTATTCAGTCTTTCTTGCCGCGCGGTGCCCGAAGCAGAAGCAGTTCGCAAGTGGTGGTCGGCCAACTCCTGAAATTTTCGCATTCGAGTTTCAGAACCAAGGTCTTCAATTAAAGCTAAGTACCCCATTGGGGAAACTTTTTTTGCTCCTTACCGATGTCAGTAAAAGTTAATAATTGCATTACTTGTGGGAAGCAAATACCTCATAAGGATTTTCATTTGTACTGTATTCCTTGCCTAGGCCCAGATCATAATGTGCCTTGCTGTCGGTTTTGTGCTAGATTTAACCAACACACTAGTAAGCGTCGGTATATTTTTGCTTCAAAATATTTCGGATCCAGATTTAATTACCCTGAAATGTCGTCGTATAGCTATCCGACTACCGGAGTTCACAAAAAAACGCAAAGAAAAAGACAGAGACAGACCGTTGAGGTCCAAAACTGATGACGAAGCTTCTCCTATCCCAGTTGCCGGTTCGCCGGTACTCAGTGAGGCGCTTTCGCAGCCCCTGATATCCGCTACTTTTGAGTTGCAGGCCTCTACCGAGACCCATGCGGAGTCCGGTATGCTGTGAGCCTCTCAGAGTATGGTACCCGCAGATGTCTCTCCCTCGGATGGGTCCAGAGCCGTTGAGCAGGCACTGGCTTCTGAGGGTGCTTTTAGGCCTCAACATTTCTATATAAAACCGACGCCAGCTTCAAAAACAAAAACAACTTTTAAGTCTAAAAAACTGACGCATGAGCCACGCTCAGGCCCCTATGCCTAAAAAACAGATGATCAAAATGGCTGAGGACTTAATTACCTTGATCAGGGGTTCCCAACCCCCCTCCCCCCCTGCTAAGAGGCCTAGGCAAGGCACTGATTATAAATCTTCAGATCAGGTTTCTATTTCTTCTGATTTCTCTTCTGATCAGGAATTTTCTATACCACCCTATGAGGATTCAGATGCAGAAGAATCCATCCCACATGCATCTCCTCCTGAGGATCATCCTTATGGAGAAACACTGCATACTTTAAGGGAACACTTTCATTGGGAGAGTCAGGATTACTCTGAATCAAAAAAGAGACTAAGGGATTTCCTTCTTCTTCCTCAGCATAGGCCTTTGGTTATACCTCCTGTATTAGACATTGTTGATGATGTGTTTTTGGAATCAAGCATGACTCCTGATTCTCTACCTCCGGCTCCTAGTAAGCCAGACAGATATTACAGGGTTCCTGACGCCCACAAATTTTTATTCAAAGATCCTGTTGCTGATCCTGAAACTATTTCACAGGGCCCCAAAGGTGTAAAGGCCTCTACAGCCAGAAATCCTACACCCTCTAATAGAGATTCCAGGGCGCTGGATAGATGAGGAAAGAAGGTTTATATGTCTGCAACCTTGGCAATTAGGGCCTTAAACTGCCAGTTTCATATACTTAAATATCAGCAGCATGTTATGGGCTTATTGAAACAGAAAATTATGTTGATTTCTGATTGTGTGGAGAATAAAGAATTTCAGGAATTATTGCATGCAGCAGAACAGGTTGGAAAGCATACTTTGCAATGTGGTTTTGATTCCTTGGATCTGTAATTAGAAGGCATGCCTGGCTCAAGAAGCAGAATCTGCCTGATCATGTTAAAGCTAAATTGTTGGATGCACCTTTACAGCATGATACCCTGTTTGATAATAAGGCAGAAGAGGTTTTAAAGAAAATGGAAGACAAAGCTAAATCTATGCAAACTGTAAAAGATTTCTTACAAGTGCAGCTACCCAGATTCAGTAGGCACTGGCTCACTAAAAATTGGTCATTTCCTGCGTCCAGCAGAGCCTCACAAGACAAACCCAGGTGCTCAAAACTCTAGATCCTAATCACAAGGTTCTTACAGGTCAAAGCAATGGGGTGCCTCTACCTCCAAATCTGGAGGAAACAAAGCACAACCCTACAGTAAGCAGTCTTAATGACTTCCCTCTACCATCACCAATCACTTATCTTTTGGCAGCCCCCTTGGGGGGAAAATTAGCACTTCATGCTCAAAACTGGCAGTTAATTGCACAGGACAAGTGGGTATTAAACATAGTATCCCGGGGTACAGATTTCATTTCTATACTTTGCCAATTCCAAACAGTTGGCCAGATCTGCCACAAAATCAATGGGCAGAAGCTCAGAAACAAGTTACGTCCCTCATGGATATGGGGGCTATTCAGCAAGTACCAGAACAGGAAAAAGAACAAGGTTTTTATTCAAGACGGTTCCTGGTACCCAGAAAAGACAATGCCTGGTGCCCAATACTGGACTTATCGATTTTGAACACGTTCTTGAACATTCCAAAATTCAAAATGCTGACTTTACAACAGCTACTGCCCATGCTGGGCAAGAACGCTTGGTTAGTGACTCTAGACTTAAAAGAGGCATACCTGCATATCCCAGTAAGAGAATCGTGCAGAAGATACCTCTGCTTCAAGGCAGGTTTTATGCATTAACAATTCTCTGCACTGCCCTTTGGCTTATCTACTGCGCCCAGGGTCTTTATAAAGTGCCTGGCACCAGTAATTGCATTTTGCAGGCAAAGAAGCATACAAATCTATCCTTACTTGGACGACTGTCTCATTCAAGCAGAAAACAAGGACATTCTTCTTCAACATCTGGCTTGTAAAAAGGCTTCTAACTTGCCTAGAGTACTCAATAAACGAAAAGAAATCACAACTGGTACCCTCTCAAAAAATTACATTCCTGGGTGCAAGCTTGAATACAACTGCCCAGATGGCTTACCTTACGCCAGACAAACAAAGGCAACTGAATATATACTTCAAACAGATGGCAACAAAAACCCAGTTATCTGCAAGACAAATTCTGCAGACTTTGGGGTTCATGGCATCGTGCATTCTACTAATTCCATATGCAAGACTTCATATGAGGAAACTTCAATGGTATCTAAAAAGTTTATGGAGTCAACATTGTCACAGTCTGGAACCAATGATTCCTCTCATTTCCTGCCTACAACAGGAGTTTCTTTGGTGGGCAGTGACATGTCACCAAAACAAGGGATGGTCTTTCACTCTACCCCCTACCACCAAAACCCTAATTACAGATGCATCAGACTATGCTTGGGGGGCCCACCTGGTGGGGTGATACATTCAGGGCATATGGAACCCAAAACAAATTCATCTACATATCAACCAGAAAGAGATGCTAGCTGTTCAGAATGCCCTGACAGCCTTCAAGGACTTACTTCATCCAGGACAACTACTGATAAAGACAGACAACACCACGGTTATGTGGTATATAAACAAGCAGGGGGGTACACATTCCTACCCCCTTTGCAGACTGGCCATGGCATTATGGGACACAGCCTTGACTTACCAAGTGCATCTTCAAGCACAATTCCTGCCAGGAAAACAAAATAATCTGGCAGACGACCTAAGCAGAAATCTTATGGACCCTCACGAGTGGAAACTAGATCCACAAGTCTTCAACGTAGTAACACAGAAATGGGGGAGCCCAGACATAGATCTGTTTGCCTCTCCCCAAAATTATCAGCTGGAGAAATTCTGCACAAGGACTTATCATAGACAAGCACAGAAAGTGGATGCCCTATTCTTCCGTTGGAAAAACCTATCAGTGTACGCCTTTCCTCCTTTGCCTCATCTCCCCAAGGTCTTACTAAAGGTCAGACAGGAAAAAACAAAAATGATCCTAATTGCTCCGGACTGGCCTCGCCAGCACTGGTACCCAATTCTAAGGAATATGTCTCAACTCCCTCCTTGGTACTTGCCTCAAGTACCTCATCTATTGTTTCAGCAGAGCAATCAAATTCTGCATACTCAGCTCCAAACTCTGTACCTGGCAGCATGGCTGATCACGTATTATTCAAACAACACCTCTCAGTAAATATGTGATGGATGTCATTTTGGAAGCCAGAAGGCCTAGTACTAGAAAATCTTATGCAGATAAATGGAAGAGATTCTGTGCTTGGAACCAACCACAAGGAATGGACACGGCAAAACCAAATATTCCTCAGATTCTACAAAACTTGACTGAGATGCTTGACAAAGGCCTATCTTTTTCTTCAATAAAAATCCATGCGTCTGCCATCTCGGCTAATTACAACACGGATCCTCCGATCTTTTCTCATCCTTTGCTAAAACAGTATCTTAGAGGGGCCAAAAACTTAAGGCCTCCCATAAGATCACCATCTCCTGCATGGGACCTCAATTTTGTGCTGGAAAAACTCACCCTTCCTCCTTTTGAACCAGCAGCTACTGCAGATATAAAGTTTTTATCTTGGAAAACAGCTTTCCTTTTGGCAATCACTTCAGCAAGAAGGGTTTCAGAACTACAGGCCCTCATGGCTGTGGAGCCTTTTATTACCTTTCACCTGGACAAGGTGTCCCTCAGTACCAGTCCTTCCTTTATGCCTAAGGTGGTATCCAGTGTGGCTCTTAACCAAACTATTCACCTGCCAACTTTTTACCTAAATACGCAGAACAAGGGGGAGCCGATTCTGCATTCATTGGACGTACACAGACAACTAAGATTCTACTTAAACAGGACCAGATCTCTAAGAAAGTCTGAGCAACTACTGGTGGCATTTGCTGCAGAATCAGAGGGGAAGGCTATATCAAAGCAGACTATTTCTAAGTGGATAAGCCACTGCATTAGTTTCTGCTACTTGCATCATGGTAAACCGGTGCCCAAGGGAATCAGGTCACATTCCACCAGGGCTGCCTCTACCTCAGCAGCTTTTCTCAGAGGAGTTCCAACCAAAGACATTCTAGAAGCTGCTACTTGGAGTTCTGTTCATACTTTTACAAAGCATTATCATTTGCCCCTCTTCTCTAAGTTCAGGGCAGGCTTTGCCACTGCAGTTCTGCAGGGCCTTATAGCCACTCCTAATGCTATTTAGTTCCATCCTCCCATCCATAGCTTTGGGATTCTACCCAAATATAATGACTGCAACAGTGAAACACAAAGAACATAGTACAGTTGTGTACACTTACCATAAATGTAGATGTTCGAGAGTATTCACTATTGCAGTCCGGGTTACCCACCCGCCATCCCCCTTTTTTCTAGAACTTTTCTTTCCTTCACTGTATTCTAAAGCCTTTGTGGTGTATTTGCTTTTAGATAAAGGTAAAGTTTATGTTGCTATAAGTACGTTTACATATATATTGCTGTTTATATATATATATATATATTTTTTTTTTTTTTTTTTTTGCTCCCCATTTGGGGGGGCACCTGACATCTGGGGCAAGAAAAACTGAATACAATGGCATCGGCTGCATGTTTTATACCCCTAATGACCTGACGTCATGGAAGAGGAGACAGCAACCGACACAGGACCCAAGACTTTGATATTCAGGCCGACTGAGTGCAACCTGCCAGCAGATTACCCAAATGTAATGACTGCAACAGTGAATACATTCGAACATCTACATTTATGGTAAGTGTACACAACTGTACTTTATAGCAAATGGCCATACTTGGACAGGGTGTTGGTGATGAAGAAACCCACAGGCGTCTGACAGAGAGGGACAACACGCAACCTTTTGCAACTTTCGAACCAAGCACTGTTGGGACCACTTAACTCTTAAGACTGACATAAAAATACAGGACTGGGAAGAGTATAAAAGGGAACTAAAGCAAGAGAGTAAGAATGAAAGAAAAAGACGTGTAGGAGCAAAACAAACAGAGGTGTAGATTAAAGAGATGCAGAAAAAAGAATAGAGAGAAGCATGAGCAGAACAGGTGGAGGATTTAAAAAAAGAAGTGGAAGAATATTTCACAAAAATTTAGAAAAGCCAAAATGTTAGGTTTAGGCAGTTGTTTTTGATAACAATATATGTGTTCAGAAAATAATAGCTAGAATGGCCAGGCAAGTGAAAGTAGAAAGAACTGTTCGCAAAATAAGACCACATGTTGCCAGGAAGCTAACTACTGGCCCAGAGGAAGTATTAAGAGATTTTTAAAAACTTTATATAGAGTTTATATATATACATAGAGAGAGAGATGTCAGAGAAATCCATTCAACTGATGAGTAGTTAGTTGAGATAGTAAACAAGGGCCTTGTACAGAGGTAACAATAAAACCTGGTTAAAAAGACAGATAAAGAAGAAATTCAAAGGGTGCTGAAGGAGCAAGTGAATGGTAAATCTCTGAGGTTTGATGGACTCCTTATAGAGGTTTAGAAACCAAGGGGTTGAGTTCCTGGAGATAGAAGATTATTCTGTAACATTTTTAGAGAGAGACTAATTCTAGCTTCATGGTCAAAAAGCAGTACTGGTGGTGATATTGAAAAAAGGCTAGGACTCCATAGACCCGACCTCATATAGATCAATATCAATCCTAAATCATGATTATAAGATATTTATGTGTAAAACTGCTAGGAGAATAGCTTCTTTTTCCAAAATAATTAATAAAGTATGAGTTTGTAGAAGCAAGGCAGCCCTTTGCTAATATTAATAAAGCAGTAATGTTACAAAGAGATGTGCCAAAAGGGGGCTCCCCTTCTGTTGGTTAGTTTAGATACAGAGAAAGATATTTGATGGGGTGAGTGTTGGAGGTATCTACTCTCAGTGATGAGACGATTAGGATATCCTCGAAAAGTAGTATGGTAGTTAAATTCAGTATATGAGGGCTTGAGAGCAGTGGTAAAAATGAGAGAAGTGGCTTAAGAACAGAACACGTTGTCAGTGTCATTGATGCCTCCTCAGTTGGAAAAAATGTGACCAGTGGAATTCCTTAGAGTTATATACTAAGCTCTCTCCTTTTTTACATTTATTTCTCTGACATAAACACTGATAACAAGTATCCCTGGCTGACTAAGTTCGCTAATGATTGTAAGCCCGGTGTAGTTGTTAAGTCAACCAATGATACTAATACTCAAATAGAACTGGTGCTTCAAAAAAGAGCTCAAACTAAATGCAGTGTCATATCCTGTGTAAAACATCAAATTACTAACACCTGCTTTATCAGTGACACCTCACTGTTCTATGAGTCTATGATCGAGGACTTGGACACCTGGATCTGGCTCCTTCTCTTTTTTATTATGTAGCAACTTTATCCAGAAAACACTTCAATATATCACAGTTAATCAGAGAAAGGGCATTGTTTCCCCTTTACTTTGCACCTTTTGGCATGTAGTGCTCTAGATGCATCAAAAAAAAAAAAAAACTCCTCCCAACAAAAAGAATCTTTGGCTTCAAAAGTCTAAGTTATCATGAAAGGGTGAAATTATTGTCCCTGTACTCTGTGCCATATACACTCTTGCTATAAGACTTGTGCATTGCTTTCTGTGCCCTCAGGGACCCTATTATCTAAGACATCCTCTTTCTGAATATATCAGATAGTGTAGCCAACACTATAACAAGAGATCTGGGAAAAAGCTGGACAGGGAATAAAGGAAGAGACATAGAGGGTGGACCTTGGACCTTTAAGCTTAGCTCTACTTCAGATGCTACTGCAGTTGTGATGACCTTTGCTTTCTCACTTAGCTTACCATCCTTTAGCAAGAGGCCAGAGCTTCATCTCTGATGTCCGCAAGATCGATCAGAGAGAGAGAGGGAGAGAGAGAGACACCACCCTAGCTCCCACTTTTAGGATCAAGATCTCTTGATCAGCTGTTACTTCCCCCTCTCTCTCACAGGATATTTTGTGATGGACTAATTGGTCCTTGCTGGTTTGAATTTGAGTCTGGAATATTGATTCACATGGCTGCTGCCCTTCTTAGCAATTACCCAGTCATCAGTGAGGGTTGACCGTGTCACAGAAGGTGTGTCTTGGTTTATAGTTTCACTGGACTTTGAAAACCCCTACTGTGCATGTTAACAAATGGCTGAAAAGATGTGAGAAGCTACTATTCAGCAGTTTACTTTGGTTGACTTGGTGACGTTATTTGGCCTATCAGCAGCCTCTTTTTATGTGCTGTCATTGATGACTACTACTAGCATGCCAAGCTGGTATTCTCAACTCATGTGACCATTTCCTCTCTTTTACTTCCTGGAATTCCTGGGGTTTCATAAGGATGGCACTGGGGGACCAAAAAAAAGGAAAGAATTTTCTCGTCTTTTTTTACTCCTTCAGATTCTTATGGCATTACAGAATCTAATAAGCTAAAACATTTTCATTTTGGAAACAAACGGGAAAAGTGAAGAAGCATTCCTTTTTGGAGATCATAGACTGATGAGATCACTCTGGCCATCTCTTATAAAGTATTTCAGTACTTTTTGGGGGCAAATGGAGACTTAACCATAGGCTGTTCCTGGTTTGGAATATCTTAAAGGATTTTTTTTTGTTAGATGGAGTCATCTAGAGATGAAACCCGTAGTGCCCACAAAGGATGGCGATTTGTACCAGGCCATGCCACAGTAGACCCCCTAAGGCCTTTTAAGCTCAAATTTATTTCATTCTTTTGACCAGGAGAAGATCACAGAATTATCAGCAGTTTGCCAGTCTTCCTCAGGACAAAGCATCCTGGCCATGAAAAGCTTTGGTACTAGGATCTATTTTCACCACCTTAGGCTTTGAGTCCTCTAACTGTATGTTCTAGTGCCATACCTCTGTGGTTGATTAGGCCTTTAGTAGGTTATCTTTCTTTCTGAATTCTGTTGAGTGAAAGTCAATTGAGGCAGTCTTGTGCACAGACTTGAGGAGCTTTCATGTATCCCACTGCACATTTGCCACAATTGGTGCATTTGCAGGTTCAGGATAACCACATTTTGTGTCAGTGCAGTGCTGCTTCGCTTAAAGTTTCCCCTCGGATCATGAGTAGCTGGGTCTCACTTTAAGGTCCTGTATGGGACAGCAGCACAAGAAACTCAGGTTCCCTAGAAGAGTTAGTAACACCTTTTCTCCTGTGGAGGGTATGCATCCCCCTTTCCATCTTTATGCCAGCCATTATCTTCTGTAAGTACCCAGGCACTAGAGCCCTACTTTCCCTCTCTTGGATCCTCCAGCTAATTTTCCTAAAAGGTCCCTGGTTCAGAAGCCATTAGGTAGTAAGTTCTCCAAAGTTTTTTCCATTTTGGGGGAGTAAATATGGGGCTTGACTTTCAGCTTTTGATCCAGCCCATATTGTTCATCCTTTCATCAGTGTTTGGTTTCCAAGTAATTGTTTGCATAGTCTTGGGCCTTAGACCGTAGACATGGTGAAGATGACTGTAATGCATAAGTGTTCAGATGTTGCTCTCATCTCTTTGTGTTCCTTCGTAAATTGGATTATGTTAACTTGTTCTACAACTCAGCAGCTTGTTTCTACCTTCATGTTGTTTGCATGATGTTGCATATGGTTGCTGTGCAAGCTGTTGTGCCTTAACTCCTTGAAAGTTTTTTATGGTGTCCATAGAATGGATGTTAATCATACAGGAGTTTACTGCAGTTATGTCTGGGTCTCCAGGACCTTTAGTGCAAACTGTTGCAATTTAGCTTGTCCTTTGTATGCCAGATGGTCACCGAGGAGACGGTGGTAGTAATAGAACACGTTTACCAGTGTTTCCATATCTGGCTAACTGACTCCTGATAGCTGACTCCTGATCTTCTGTTTTGATGCCATAGACTTGACCAAGGTTCTTACTCAGTTCCTGAGAATTACTAAGAGCTAGAAGGTGGTATTTCTATTACCAGTGATCCCACTGTAGAGTGTCATCATTTATGTACTGGCTTTAGATACTCTTCATTGCCAAGTCTTGTTGCTGAGGGCTCAGGAGTTAATGGATCCTGGTGCTCTAATTTTCCTTTAACTAACAGGTCCAGACATGCACCATGTTATTTTTATTGGGTTTACGGGTAATGACATTGTTGGCCATTTTTTCTTTGTTCTTCATATGTGGATCTTACAGTAGAGCATTTGTTGCAAATGGTTCTCTGTCAGATGGACTTCCTGTCTCTGACCACTGAATCTGATACAGGGCCCATTATACATACCCAAGCAGGAGGCTGTGGCACAAAATTGAGAGGGTATGAAACTAGATTCCTCAAGTGCAAGTATGCCCTCCCTTCAGTGAGAGGTTGTCTACTTATTACATTTTGACAGCATCTTATCGTAGAGCTGCCCCCCCCCTCCACACACACACACACACACACACACACACACACACACACACACACACACACACACACATGTATTCTTGGAAACAAGAACCACCTTACCACTCCTTTAGCTGTAGATCATGTGCACATTAACTAGCAACAAGTGGAGTTCTCAAATCTTGTCTTTGGGTCCAAGCTCAGGCCAGGGAACTGACTCATGCGACTCACCTAGCTACCTTCCAAGAATAAAACTATCTCAACAGCAGTGGTCAAAGCTTTTCCATCAAGTTCTCCCACCCCTAGTTTTAGGCCTTTGATTGCCACCCCTGTAGTACTAGGATTTAAAAGCATTTCAGAACATGAAGGGAGACAGATAGGTATGAGAAGACATGCTGAGTACAGATTGATTCCAGCAATGAACCTGGCATTGGCATTCCATAGGATGTTCTTCGACTTATCAAAGTTTAAAGCTTGTGGATGAGTGCTGTTGATTCTACTTTAACAAGATGTTACTGGCTTCTAGAGGCAAGAGCTCCCATAACAAAAGCTTATTATATGTCTGATAAAAGTAATCCCTCTGAGTCATTTTGGATATGCTCCATTGTTGTTCTGCCCTTGATCTTATGTAGAATGCAGAGTCAGGTTGATGGGTCTAAAATCCTTTTTCGGTTTGATGTGCCCTTTCTCCACCCATTGTGAACTGGTACTACTGCAGTCTTTTGCATAGTTCAGGAGTATATCCGCATGCTAAAATCTTATTTAATGTGGTTGTTGGCAGTTAATAGGTTTACAATGATTCTGTGTGCTACCCACCAGATCTGTTATCTTGTCCTGTGGAAGATGTTTATTATTTTTCTTATAGCAAGTTATTTCTGTAGTTACATAAGTCACATGCTCCTTTTTCTTTCTAGTAATCTTACACGCCTTTGCTTATTGTGAAGTGCACACATTTTTCTGCAGGTATAATAATTGTGTTCTATGACTAGATGGTCTCTCTATGTGGTTTATTGATAAAATGTTGCATTCACAATTGTTCTCATTCAGTTGTTATAATTAAATAGCAGTATATTACTGCTTGAATATGGCAACATTAGACCTAAACTGCCAGTAAGAAGAAAGGTGAAGATTAGAGTATAGGAACGTAGGGCCTAAACTGCCAGTAGGAGGAAGGGTAAACTGTTTCAAACAGATAGCTCAAGTTAAAGATACTGTAATCTGTTGGACAGAATTCAAGAAGGTTGATGACAAGGACAGTACCGGGCAAAGTGCGAGTATTACTCTTGTACAGCACAGTAAGATTAGCTGTTATTTCTGTATCGTTATTGAAAGAGCACAGGACTTTAGTCGCTAGTAATAATAAGGACGAATGTTAATCTATTTGCCACACATAACCTGTATTAAGGGTAGTATAATTCAACATGGTATGATACGTGATACCTTCTAGCTTCCATGTAGTTAATCTGCATCAAAACATTAAGCATACAAGTACAGGGATTCAAATGGAATGAAATGGTAGGATTCCACTGAGACTGATTTTTGTTCTTACTAGAAACTATAGTCAAGACTGGCCAGTGAATTACAGCTGAAAGTGTGGAAATGACAGCAAAGCTAGAAGTAGCAATGGTCTGTTAAGTACTGCTAAACTAAGGGAAGGTTTCATTTCATTAAAAACATGTTTAGTGACCTTGAGTGAAGTGCACACCTCAGGAGTAGATAACATTTTGCTGAAAGAGCCTCTTTATCTTAGACTCAACCAACTATATATCCCTGTTGATGAGATATAGAAGTAAAACTTTAGAAATTGCTGGAGAACTACAGAAAAAATTTTAAGCAGTGGCAGCATTTATAAGCATACTAAGAAGTCTACATACCATGCAGATGCAAACATCTAAGGTATACATCTTCACAGAGAACAATCATTTTACCAGTACACTAGAGCATGTACCATTGCAGTGCAAGGCAGGTATCCAGTTATGTGTTGACAGTCCTAAGAAAAAATGGTTTGTTCTTCAATAGGGCATTTTGCTATGCTGTATGCCTGAGGTGAGACAACAGCAAGTGTGTTTGCAAGGACCTGTAAAGTTATATTCCTGGATGTAACATAGCAGTCACTGTTTGTGGAGGGACCTGCTGTCCTGTATTCCTGGTTGTAAAGTAGTAGTCAGTTTTTTGGAGAGGTCTGTTGTACTGTATTCAGTGCTGATGTACAGACTTTATTAAACCACAGTAACAGATGAGAATAAACTTCCGCGGTGGTGCAGCGGTAGTGTTGTTGCCTCACAGCAAGAGGTTCTCCCGTTCAATTCTCGGCTTGGGTTGGGAGTGCCTTCTGTGCGGAGTCTGCATGTCCTCCCTGCGGTCGAGTGGGCGTTCGAAAGACATGCGTTGAATGGGCATGCCTTCGTTGAAGGTTGGGCGTCGGGCTGGCAACTCAACACCATAGAAACCAACTGCCAATCATTAGCGGACCGGAGTTCCGCTGTGGCAACCCCTAACCGGGAAAAGCCGAAAGACAAACAACAACAACAGATGAGAATATAACATGATGCAGGAAAAGAAAAGAAAAAGCCCAGTGAAGCAAGCAAATTTAACAAACATGCAAAGTGGAAGTCAGTGTTATAAGAATAAAGTATACCTTCACTGAACAAAAGATAAATAAATAAATAAAATCTTTTTTCCCCAACAGAAAAAAAAGCATTCCATTACTCTTAAAACATAGCTTTCAAGTAGCGTTTTTATAACATGACAATAATCTTATGCTCTTACATGAACAGTCATTGAGATATGTCATGTGGACATGCTTTCCGTTTCAAAGTAATTGTAACAATCGTAAGAATAACTGTAACCAAAACTCCTCTGTGGTGGAAAGTGTAGTTCATAATGGTGCAAATCCAAAACAACTGTCTAGTGAGGGAAAGTTAAAACGCAAAGCCAAGGTAGCTGCTGAAAATACTTTTTCCCAGGTTGCCTTAATTTTGGGACAGCTTCTAATCATATCTATATAAACTGCATTTGTCTGTCGGCATCTCCTGCTTGAGATCTCTGCTTTTTGGCCCTCCATCTAGAGGACTAATCTGCTGAAGGTTTAAAATTCTGTTACGTTATGCCTTAAAAGAGACAACGCAGTGGCAGTCATATAGGTAATTGTTTTGTATGATAGCTAAAAATGTTTAAAACAAACCCTGTCATTTAAAAACCTGGAAAATTAATTAAAGAAGGATTGAGAGTAATAGAAAAACCCAGTTTCAGGTGTTGCTAAAACTAAATTCTAATTTCAGTTTGACTAACCCTACATGTTTTAAATGTGGAGAACAGCGGTAAAAAAAAATCCAGTCATAAATGTATGCCTTCACTATCTATAAATTACTGTATATATCTGATAGAAAGGGGGAATCTTGTATTCTGTCTCACATAACTAAATCCAGGGAATGTCATATGTGCACTAAGGTCTTTCTGTTTTCACAGTTCCAGCCCCTCAGTATCCACAACTTTGCTTCTTGCTTAATTTCTAGACTTGACTTAGAGAATAAATTACTTTTTAAGTTCAGGGGGTTAACGGGATAGGACAGGGGCAGGACCTGGTGTGGTCGAACCAGACTTCCATTCTTGTACTGGCTGCTGCTGTAAATCTTGAAAGCCAGTTAACCCCCCCCCCCCTCTGTAGGAATAAAGAACTTCTTCTAAGAAATCTGTAGCAGTTTGGATCCCCACATTAACAAGGATATCAGCTTTTGCAATTTGTGGGGATACTCCAAGAGTTGTAGTTGGGGCAAGTGTCTCACCAGGGAAATAAGAGGATGTGTGTGCTTGTGTCTGTATGGGCATGATTGAAGCTGAATGAGTGTGTGTGTGTGTGTGTGTGTGTGTGTGTGTGTGTGTGTGTGTGTGTGTGTGTGTGTATGTGTGTGTGTGTGCTTACGTGAGTGCATGCGTGTGTGTGTGTGCGTGTGTGCATGCATGAGTGCATGAGTGCATGTGTGTGTGTGTGTGTGTGTGTGTGTGTGTGTGTGTGTGTGTGTGTGTGTGTGT
Source organism: Protopterus annectens (assembly GCF_019279795.1). Taxonomy (NCBI): domain Eukaryota; kingdom Metazoa; phylum Chordata; order Ceratodontiformes; family Protopteridae; genus Protopterus; species Protopterus annectens. Next base: position 1,623,506,199 of record NC_056739.1, read on the forward strand.
GTGTGTGTGTGTGGGCGCACATGCAAGCGCTAGGGAGAAGACTGCTGCTACCAGATCTGACAGTAGCTGGATTGTGAATTAGAGACGTTAATGAATTGATAAAGATTTTTTTTTCTCATTGCAGCCACATCTGTCTCTGAGTTTCATTTTCTAACCATTGCAGTGATTGTCCTATCTGTGGCAGGCAATTCTCACAAGCGCTGAGCCATTTTCTGAATTCCAAAGATAGTTTCTATTCTTGTCATTTTTAAACCAAAGTATATCAAACCTCCCAATGAGGGGAGGGGCAATACTGCATATTTCAGTTAACCAAAGTTGTGGTCCTAAAGGGAACTACAGTTGGTCCCTTATGAAGCTTGGAGAAGCTAACAGAAACATAATCCAGTCTGCTTCTATATCTCACATCGTAAGCCAAATCTATGAAATATGGAGTAGTAGATGTTACAACCGAATGTAAATCTCTTAACTTTTTAACTAGAGATGTAGCAAACTGTAAAATGCACAAAAACTGTATATAAATTGCAGCTCAGTTTTTTGTTCTTTGGACTACAGTAGATCAAATATATTAAGCAAATAATGTTATAGAAAAAACTATGTAACTAAGATTGCAAATGACAAGTAATTGATTTGCTCCATAGTTGTAGTTGACTGTGAAGTCTAAACTATGAAAGAAACGGTAGATTTTTGTCTTTATGGAAGACAGTAGCAGAAACAAATGCTCACTCACAACTAAAGCACAAGATGACTCAGCTGGAGTATTTTGTCTGAAGTTTGATTTTTTTTTAAGTAGCTGGACTAAGAAAAATCCATAGATGTTTTCAAAGGGTGATTCTACCTGGTTATTGCTGTGATGAGTCTATAAATTCCATTAATGACTCATCCTGAGACACCCTTGCAGAGATCAGTAGTTGTGAAGTGTGTGTGTATTTTCAAAAAAACTAATTACATTGCATTACTGTGAATAATATGTCACTATAAGGCACTGAGCTTAGAGTGAAGGGGAGGCATGACGTAGGGAAGCCAGGGCCTGTAAGTCTGGTCTGTGGATGTTCTTCATAGTCAGTGTTGCTGTACTGACTCTTTTCTCTCGAAACACCTTTATTGAATTATCAGTTGTGACACAGGCAAATCTGCATTCATATAAAAGTAATCAAATTATATTAATATAAACATTATACTTCACATGTATCATATAACCTAAGCAATATTACATAAATTATTCAATTCCTGCCTTTTTTTTTAAACAAGAAACATCTTTATTAAACCATCACTTACATAGGCAGTCATAAATTTATATAAATGAAAACAAACCACACTGACACAGTCCTAGTGGAAAGCATTTTCCTGTCATGCAGAAGCCTGCAACTGGCCCAATTTCCAGAGTCCTTATATCAACCCTAGCTGATGGATGTCCAAAGACTGATATCTGAACATCAAGTTTTAAAGAGGGCATCCATCTTTAGTTCTTTCTAGCTGTGCAGTCTGATGTGCTTCATGTGTGTTCATCATGCTCACAGTCTGTCAGTCGGCTTGCTTTTCTAGAGAACCTTTTTCTTACAGTCAGATAAACCCCATTGGGGAAATTGCTCTACAAATTTTATGTTCAAAAAAAGTCAACAGTTGCTTGAACTGTGGAAGGCAAATCTCGTGTAAAGATTTTTACTTGTTTTATCTCCGTTCTGCTTAAGGCCTCAGCAAAAAGTCTCAAATACTGTGTGAAAACTTTAAAACCTAGAACCAAAGTACTAAATGCCCATGTAGAGTCCTCCTCTTAGGCTTCATCAGTGGCGTTGCAGTCCACTGCTACCACAGGGCCTCAGCAGACTCCAGCATTGGCTAGTGTCATTCCAAAAAAAATGGAAAGACAGAAATGCCAAGGACCCTGACATTACCAAGAAAGCTCCAACTGTAGTTCATAAATTGACCAATGACCCAGGTGAAGTGCCTTTGCAGACCCTGGTCTGGTGACTCGTATTCCTGAACCCCCTGACGTGACCCCTTGGGAGGCTGCCATAGACTCGGACCTACCTGGGAATATTGTCTTTGTGAAATCTAGAGAGCCCACTCAAGCTTCCACTACTGAGGTCTCCCTATCTAAAAGGAGTAGGGAAGTAGCTTTTCAGGAAGAGGAAGATTTCTGTAGGTCTGAGGATGAAGAAGAATAGTCTTTTTCTGGCCACTTTTCACCACAAACTTACCCAGACTCAGATTCAGATGGCACCCTCTCTTCTACTGCACACTTAGAGGACCATTCCTTCAGGGATACCCTGCATAGAATGATGGAGACTTTCAGATGGGAAAGTAAGCAGTTCTCACAAGCTCAGACCCACTACAGGGAAATGCTAAGCTTGCCATCACCCAGACTACTGGCTATTCTTCCTGTACATTTTGCATTGGATGATGTCTTTTAAGACATTGCTTAAAATTCTGACTCTCTACCCCCTACCTCTAGGAAGCCACAGAGGTTTTACAGAGTGCTTAAATCTCACAAGCACCCTTACAAAAACCCAAAGGCTGACTCTTCTGTTGTCTCCACTGAATTCATAAAAGGTGTACCTAAGGGGCCAGCTAAACATCCCCGACTTCATGACAGGGAAAGTAGCGTATTACACAAATTTGGAAAGAAAACTTATACCTCTGCCATCCTGGCAATGAGAGTTTTGAATTGCCATTTCCATATGCTAAAGTACCTTGAATCTCTGTAAAACAAAATTCTAGCTAAAATAGACTTTGTTATGCATTGAATCTTATCTAAAGAAATCCAGAAGACAGCCAAAGAAGCTTTACAAGCCCCAGACACTCCCTAAATGTATCTATGATGCTTTAGATGCTTCTTGCAAAGCAGTAGCCACAGGTTCGGTTATGCGTAGACATACGTGGCTCAGGACCCACCCTCTGTCAGATCAGGTAGAGGGTGAACTATTGGTTGTCCCATTCGATAAGAATTTTTTTTTGGTCCTCTAGCTGAACAAGTTTTTGAGAGGCTGGATAAAAAGGAAAACAAATTAAGTCAGTGAAAGAATTTTACCTGTCTCTGACCCCAAGGTACATTAGGAGTTACCCTTCTAAACCTTGGCATTTTCTGTGTAGATAAGACACAGGGAGGCCTGCAAGTGGCAGAAGACTTGAGACAGTCCAGGAGATGGCAACCAGAAGAATCGCACAGAGCGGGAAGCTCCAAAGAGCCCACCTGGCACAGAGAACAACTGTGACTTTGTTCAACCTCACCCTCCCATACCCCTTACCAGCAAGCCTCTGGATGGAAGACCCTCCTTCTTTCTAACCCAATGAAAAACCATCACCAAGAACCAGTGCGTCCTCAGCATAATAGAGAAGGGGGGGGTACTATATCCATTTAAGAGAAATACCACCATTCTTGGGCATTCCAAAACCATTAAAAGAGCAACAAAGCCTTTTACCACCTATCCTTAGGGAACTACTTCACCAAGGATCTACCCAACCTGTCCCTCCATAGCAAGAGGAAAAAGGCTTCTACTCATTTTTCTAGTTCCAAGAAAAGAGGCTGCTTGGAGGCCCATCCTTGATTCTCTCAAAACTAATCAAGTTTTTCAACATCCTGACATTCAAATGCATAGATTGTAAAAACTACTACACATGATGCTTTTATGATCACTGTAGATCTAAAAGGCTCTTACCTCTGAGTTCCCATAGCGGTCAGTCACAGAAAGCAATTTGTAGCGCCATTTGCTCACTTCTGGTTATGTGTTTTACCATTTGGGCTATCTACTGCTCTCATTGTTTTCACAAAATGTCTAGCTTCTCTGATAGCACATTGTAATATTCTGGGGGTTCATATTTACCCCTACTTAGATGACTGTCTCATTCACGGAAGATCTACATCTCCATATCAGAAAACCTAGACACCTTTCAGATCACTGTAGACTGCTTTCAGAAAGTAGGTCTCACCTTAAATCTTCAAAAATCTCAAACAAGAATCCTCTTATGGGAGTCCTGATAGTTATGTTTCAACACAAAGCCTTCCTTTCCCAAGATACAGTTGCTTTCTTGACAGGCTCTCTGACCTGTGACCCAGTCTACTTCCAAAATACGTCATCACTGCAAGAGAATTCCTGAGGATACTGGGGTACATAGCATCCTGCATCCTCACAATCCCACTTGCAAAGTTTCACATGAAAAAACTTCAATGGTTCCTGAAAAAATCCTTGGAACCCTACCGCCATACCTTCTGTGCCTAAAAAAAGAGCTCCTGTGGTGGAAGAACACCATACAGAGGAACCTAGGGGCTAATTTCTGTTTACTAGAATCAGATAATACCATCACCACAGACAGTTCAGACATAGTTTGGGGGCCCAATTAGCTTCCCTGAAAATGCAGGGTATTTGGTCTCCTCAGTAGAGAAAGTTGCATGTAAGTCAGAAGGAGTTACTAGCAGTCTATCTGGCCATAAAAGCCTTTCAACAGAACTTAAGATCAGTGATCCTGCAAATCTGGACAGATAGCACCATAGTGATATGGTATATAAACAAGCAAGGAGGAGCTCTGTCTTACCCACTGTGTAGCCTTTTCAGAAAATTCGGATGCTAGATCAAGAAAAAGGGCTAACCCTCATAGCTTCTTGTATTCCAGGTCAGAACAATACCTTGTAGATTCTGTAAGCAGGGACCTTCTAGACTTCAACGAATGGATCCTGATGAAAGAGGTCTCTAACCATACACTGGGGGATCCCCTCAATAGATATGTTTGTCTCTCACCACAACAATGAACTACAGAAGTTCTGCTCCTGAACTCTACAGACAGGAGCTTGGAATATAGACACATTCTCCTTCACATGGACAAACTGGTTCCTGTATGCATTCTTACCCTTGCCCCTGATCCCCAGGGTACTGATAAAAATCAGGATGGACAGAAACAGCATGATCCTAGTGGCCCCTTTCTGGCCGAGACAACACTGGACTTAACGTTGCTTGCTCTGTCTGGCTTCAACCTGTGGGAATTTTGAATTGGCTGGTGTTGGATCTAAAGTCTTTCAAGCACTTGGCTCCACTTCCCTTACCCATAACTCTTTCACACTCCAGATCTAGTTTGCTGTCATTCTGGTTTGCTGCTTGGTCTTGGCTCCGCTCTGCATTCTTAGTTTTCAAGACCTAGCATAGTGTTTTGGTGAGAGTTTGCTGTTCCCGTATTCCTTATTTTATACCCTTTTCTGTCCTTTGTCTTTCTTAGATAGATAGGTAGCTAGACAGATATTTTTTCTCATCATTTTCCTCTCTTCCCAACCTTTTGTCAAGAGCTAGGGTTTTTGTGCAGTGTATTGTGTGGATTTGCAGTAGTTTGTTGTAATATAGTTTTCTTTTGAGTATGGATAAAGGTTTTAAAAAGTACATTCCTGTGGGCAAAAGTTACCTTCCCAGTTCACACACCTAAAGTGCATCTATTGTCTGGGTCCAGGGCATCTAGATTCTGGATACTGTATTTGTAAAGGTTTTTCTACCAGAACTATCAAAGAGCATAGGACAAAGTTGGCTCTAAAAGGATTTCTACCCTCGGATTCTCCTTCTTTCAAAGTTTCTGGGGTGGCTTCTTCCTCTACTCCAAAACCAGGTCTGAGAAACCATGACAAGGAGACTCCAGACCTTCCAAAGGAGATCACAATAGATCCTCTTCATCTTCTGTTTCCAGACTTGCTCCCTCGAGCTCATCAGACCTGAAGGTCCCACAACTTTCGGGTCCCCCGGCTGTGCGGGCACTGTTATCAGCTCCAATATCTTGTAGCTGATCTCCTTTAGTGCCAAAAAACAGTAAGATTTCTTTTCCAGGTCTTCTTGATCACAGGGGCCCCTTCTTGTAGAGCAGCTTCCCCCTTTTCACCGAACACCCCACTGGTTCAGAGTCTCTCTGGCTCAGATTCAGCACACAGGGTCTTCTTCTAAAATACCTTCTAGCCTCCCTTTGGTGGCTTCTTCCATCCAGTCATCAAGGGCGGTTGGGCAGCATTAAAACCTCTAAATTAAAACAGTTAATGAGGTACTTTTTGCAGGCACAGATGCAATTAGGCCTCATCACTTTGGGTGCGGGTCCAGCGCCGGGACCTTTGGTTTCATCCTTCTGACTTCCTTCCTCAGCCCCTTCAGATCTAAGGTGTTCAGGGATTCTGACACCTCAGCCATCCTCAGCTCTGTCCTTTTCCTTAGTCACCCCAACTCTGACCTTTTTGGGGCCATTGGGACCTTGGAGCCATGACACTGAAGCAAGAGTTCCTGGGTCAAGGTCAATGGTTCCTGCTTTGGGATTGTCACTTCCACTCAGGGCTTCGGCTTTGGACAGCTTGGCACTGACCTCAACATTGGAGTCTAGGTGAAGCTTCCATTGGTTCTGGGTCATCTGGGGCCCTTTGACCTGAGAGGCCAGCCTCCACCTCAGTCTTTGAAAGTGTAGAGATTCTCCTCTCAGGAGAAAGGTCAGATTTCTCCAGCCAGCATCCCCTTGCCCTTTTCATCAGTACCTGCAACCAGTCATCAGCCAGCCTCCAGTCTGCCCCAGTGGATGGGCTTCCTGACTCTTCCCCCCTACCCAGCTTTGTCAGAATGGGAGGTTTTGGGCAACAGAAAGTGTAAGATGAAACACCTTGACTCCCAGGAGGAGTCTGTCTGGGTATACTAACCTCAAGGAAGGAGAGAGATCCCCTAAATCTACGTGTGATGATGCTTCTTTTGGCAGTTTGTTGGAGCTACTTTGCCAGCGTGGTAGCTGGACCACTGAAGAGCCTTCTATGGAGGAGTCAGTATTTTTCGAGGCCTTTGTCATAGGCCCAACCATGCCTTAGGTGGTTTCCTCATTGGATGCCCTTGTAGATCTGGTATCCCAGAAGGTGTGGAAGGAACCTGATACAGTGGAATCCATCCCCAGAAAACCAGATAAGGTTCTTGCTCTTCCCAAGGACAGCACATTGGAGTAAGGGTCCAGCCATCTATGCAGTTATGATGGCAGCAGCCATCAAGAAGGGGCTGTCTGAGGGGAGCTCCTTGATTCACCCCCGAACAGGGAGTCTTGGGCGTTGGATTATTTAGGGAAGCTCTCTTGTGCCTCAACCACTTTTGTACAGAGAGCCTTTAATTACCTGTCACACTTGACAAGACGGGACCTTGTGTCTGAAGTGTTAAGAATCCTCAAGATGCAGCAGTCTCCAGAAATGCAAAAGATGCTAGAGACTCATTTGTCTACCCTGGTTTCCATCGCCAATATTTCCATGAGGCTAATCTCGAGCACTGCTGATGGAGCATCTTGGGCAGCTGGTTCTGGTATTGCCATGCAATGACATGCTTGGATGTGTTTATGTAACTTTGCAGACTGCTTTGAGGCGTCCTTCATTAATGTCCCTTTTGATGGGTCCTCCTTGTTTGAGTCAAAAGTTATTGACTCTCTAACAAGGAGCAAACAAGATGGGAAGACTCTGTCCGCCAGTGGAGTATGCTTTGCTACCCCCCTAGACCTTTTCAAGGAATCAGAAAGGGGGCAAGTGTCTCCTCTTCAGGACATCACAACACTATTCGCAGAACACTCCTCCAGGGCTCCTTCCAAGGGTAGGGGAGTAATCATAGCAGATGCTGCCCATGGTGCAGGGGCAGACTGCAGAATCGGGGCTTCCATAGTGCTTTTTCTGGTGGCCTTTTTAGTGCTCTTAAAGGGTTGTCTGGCTGCTGTTCTCTGACGTCCTCAGACATCTGGGTGCTGAGAGTCACATCTAGAGGTTATTTCATTCCCTTTTTAGAAGTTCAAATTGTCACCCAAAATGTCTCCCAGATGTTCCACCCCATCAGAGACTGTATGCAGTTATATTGAGATTCACAAGCTGTTTGTAAATTGAGTAATTCAGAAGGTCCCACCAGGACAAAAATGATCCAGGATTTATTCTAGGTTCCTTTTAGTTCCAAAGAAAACAAAGGCCCTCAAACCAGTTTTGGACTTAAGCTAAATCATCAAAAAGACCAAAGTTCTAGATGGCAACAGTGCATTCCACCTTACTTCTTCTGGGGAAGTATGACCGGATGTGCTTGATAGACCTCAAAAACACTTACCATCACATCAAGATAGACAGGTGTTCCAGAAGCTTTCTGTACTTCTGGCTGGGGACCAGTCATTACCAGTTCAGGACCCTACCATTTGGTCTCACCACAGCTCTCCACATGTTTACCAGGTGAATGGCAATGGTCACAGCCTGGCTCTGGCCGCAGGGATTTCGGGTCTTCCCATACCTGGCTTATTGCTTTTCGCCACCCCCACAAGAGCATCGTTGGTCACGGCCAGGGAGTCCTTACTCCCAACTATGAGACAACTAAAGCATCATAATCAATTATCCAGTATCGAGCCTTCAGCCAGTACAAATTTTATAATTCATAGGGTGTCATTTAGACATAATCAGCCAAATCGCCAGGCTCCCAAATGTCATCATTTTGCTCGTCCAGGCTCAGGCACTGTCAGTGCTTGCAATACTGAAGCCACTGGCACATGCAGTTATGAAGCTTCTGGGTCATATGGCAGCATAAATAGGGTTGGTTCCTTTAGACAGATATCACATAAAGGCTCTACAGTGAACTCTAGCTGTTCAGTGGTCCTTCTTTACTCATCCTTTGGAATTTCCCATATGGTTGACAAAGGTGTGTCATGACTATTCTTGATTCCTTCTCCCTAAGTCATGGTCATCACGGACGCCTCCCTCTTGGTGTGGGAGTGGGGTATTTCTAAGGGAGGAAGTTTCAAGTGTCCTTGACATCTGCAGAGGCCCACATTCACTGGATGATGGGAGCAGTCCTCCTTGAGTTGCAGACCTTTCAGGATGCTCTTCCCAGAGGTATGATTGTGATATAGACATACAATATGTTTGTTTGGTGTTTCAATAAACAGGGTGGAACACATGGGCAATCCCTTCTTAACAGTTTCTGGCAACAACACACATCCCTGTGATGTCCAACTTTCTGGCCAATAACTTCAGCAGGAACATTCTTACCTCATGAGTGGTCCCTAAATATGAAGGTTGCAGCATGGATTTTTTAGTATTGGGGCACTCCGCGTTGTGACCTGTTTGCCTCCCTATCTCACACCAAGTGCAGCAACTATTATGCCATTGTTACCCCTATGGGACAGTCACTCAGGGATGTTCTGGGGCTTGCTTGGCCCCTGGAGCTTCTTTACACTTATCCTTCAGTGTATCCTTGTTGATAAATTTTCTTTAGAAACCAGCCCATTGCAGAACTAGTGATCCTCATAGCCCCCCTTTTGGCCTTGTCAAGTGTGTTTTTCCTTCCTTTGTCCTCTTCTGAAGTGTCCCCCCCCCCCATGACTGGATCTCATTCTGCATCTCATTTCTCAATCAGCAGGCCTACATCCCCCTAGTCTTCACTCCCTCAAGTTAATTGTATGGTGTCTCCTGTTCCCTTCATGGCCACAAATCCCAGGCTTTCGCAAGCTGTCATTCATGTATTGCCATCTTCTCAAATGCAGTCTACTAGAAAAGTATATTCCAGTAAGTGAAGAAATTTTATCATGTGGGCAGAATCTTAAGGACTCAAACCTTTTTCCACACCTTTGGAATCTGTTTTGGATTTTATCACTTCTTCTTTGTCTTTTGTCTTTTCCCGGTTAGGGGTCGCCACATCAGATCACCTGTCCACTCATGATTGGCAGTAGAGTTTCTTCAGTGTCGAGTTGCCAGCCCAGCACCCAACCTTCCACGGAAGGCACACACATGCATGTACTCATGCCTAGGGCCAATTTAGGGTGCCCAATCCACCTACAGCATGTCTTTGGGATGTGGGGGAAAACCAGAGCACTCGGAGGAAACCCACGCGACCACAGGGAGGACATGCAGACTCCTCACAGAAGGCACTCCAGCCGAGGATCGAACCAGAGAACCTCTTGCTGTGAGGCGACAATGCTAACTGCTGCACCACCGTGGCTGCCCTGTTTTAGATTTTATCACTGACTTGTTTAAATCAAGTTCCAGTTTTTCTACAATTAAAATGCAAATGGCAGCTATTTCTAACTTTCACATTGGCAGAATATTGTGCCTCCTGCTTCCTTCAGGATTTCCAGGGCTTTCCTCAAGGGTAACTATTTGATCTGTCCCCCAGCACAGGATCCGGTTTCTCCCAGGGATTTGCTTTTCATTTTGCAAGTCCTTGCAGGCTGTCTATTGGAACCTTCAGCTACTTCAGACTTGAAGCTCTTTTCCTGGAAAACTATGTTTTTGGGGGTAGTTGCTTTCACACGAAAGGTTTCAGAGTTCAAGCTCTTGAGTCTTATCTCCTTATTTGGTGTTCCATAAAGACAGGGTTTCTCTTTGTATGAAACCTTCCTTTCTGCCGAAGGTAGCTTCCAAGAGTAACCTTAACTGTTCAAATCACCTTCCTGTGTTTTGCCCAATTTCTCTAACAAAGATGAATACCTTTTGCATTGCTGGGATGTATATAGGCAACTGAGGTTTTATTTGGACCATACCAGAGCTGTCAGAAAATCCAGTCAGTTGTTTGTCTCCTTTTCAAAATCCAGACTGGACTCGTATGTGTTTAAAGTAACTTTATCCAAGTGGCTGTCAGGTTGTAATTTGTTTGCATATTCTTTGAAAGGCAAGACTCTGCCGCACAAGCCTAATGGTCATTTAGCAAGGGCTGTGGCTATTTCTACAACTTTACTTTGTAGAGTATCTGTGTATATTTGTGCAGCTGCTACTTGGCTCGGTCACCTCATTTTTGTGTCACATTATTTATTTTTATTTATTTATTTTGCATGTGTTTACCGGGAAAGTCTGACTGGGCAAATGTTGCCCGTTTTCAGCTGAGGCCTGGGGAGAAAAGCTCCACATAGTACATCGTGATATAAAATATATTTAAAACAGTCAATCCAAAAATATTCAACATAGTCATTACAAAATACATGTACAATATACATATTGCACAGAAAGTAAGATACAGGTGGTTAACATGAGATAGTAATACACATTAAAGTGTCATGCATTATGCAACTGTAGAACTTTATTCTGGAACACACCATTTACAGCTAGTTATGAGAAAGGACTAGATATTATATTAAGTAAGTTAGTCTGGTTCTTGACAGCTGCATATCCAGGAATTGGTTATGTAGGACTGTAGTTAATTTTTGAAGTTCCAGATTTTGGCAAGTACACTTGAGTAAAGGGAGTCACCTGACATATTTGCTTTTAGATATTTCTACAAGTGCTTTGTTTGTGGTTCTTAGTTGGCAGTTGTTGTAGAAGTTGAGTAGGCCTGTTAGAGCTGGTGTTTTTTTTTTTTTTTGTTGGTAAACTATTTGATGTGCCACAGTAAATTGTTTAAAGTTTAACAAGTTGGGTTATTCTAGTCATCATAATTGCTTAAGGACTTGACAGTGATGGGATCGATAGAAAGAACTGATAGCAAATTTTGCTATTTTGTTATAGTAAGTGGTTAATTTGTTTAAGTCACCTTTGTTTAGGTTGGTTAGAACAGAGGATGAATGTAGTAATGTGGAGAGTAGGTGAGTTCTAGCTGTGATGGCTTTACTGTCAGTGGTCAGGTAGTTTTTATATCGATAAAGGATGCCTAGTTTTTTATGAACTTTAGTTATAGTCTGGGCTATATGTTTATCGAATTTCAGATTTTGGTCAGTGATTGTCCCTAGTAGTTTGTGGCACTGGAGTGATGAGGATGTTGCCCATTGAGGATATTTTAAAAGGGGGAATGGGGTCAGTAGCTTTGGAGGGATAGAAAAGCATGAGTTGGGTTTTTTGGGGGCTTTAGAATAAGTTGAGAGTTTGGCAGCCAGGTTTCTATGGCAGTGAAGGATTCCTGTGTTTTTTCTTGAAGAATTTGGAGAGAGGGAGCCAAGCAGATAACTGTGGCATCATCGGCATATTGGACCAAATTTGCTTGATGGGTAGCTGGGTGTAGGTTGTTTGTGAAAATAATGAAAAGCAGTGGTCCAAGTATAGATCCCTGTGGTAGACCTAGGGTAACTGGAAGGAGGGGAAATAGGGAATCCACTCATTTAACAGACTGCTGGCGGTTGGATAGAGTGTCTTTAAACCAGAGCAGGGTGGAATTACCTAGGATGAGTTCAGAGAGGACAATTAGGAGTTTGTTTTGAAAGACTGTATCAAATGCTTTAGACATGGTCTAGAAAGACAGTGGAGACTAGATTACCTAGGTTCCATTGTTGATTGACAATGTTGGTAAAACTAACGAGGGCATTGGTAGTACTATTGCATAGGCGGAACCCGTGTTGTATTTTGGCAGGAAGGTTGTTGTATAGGAGAGAATTTAGTACCTCAGAGTGAATACATTTCTCCAATATTTTTGACACTGGGGATAGTATGGCTGTTATAAGCTGGATATTCCAGTCTAGGTTCTGGACTTCCATTGGCTCCACTGAATTGTGGAATATCCTTCCTTAGTTCTTCCCAAGGAATTTTCATTGTCACATTCCATTTTTTGGAAGGTACTTTTTCAGAATTGTATGTTTTCTCATTATGATTCCTTTCATGGGGCTAAGTCAGTCTGGGGATTTGAAGGAGTAGCGGGGTGTTATGTGCAAATTAGGTGGAGCCAATTGGGCTAAAGACTTTAGAATTGGCCAGTGTCAGAATTGAAGTTCCTCAGGTTGAACCAGATGGAGACAGACAACAAGGATATGTCATTATGGTGAGTACATTTTTTGTTTCTCTCTCATCTTGACACCTAACAAGGGGAAATGTTGCATCCTACCACAGGAAGTAGATCTCTTCAGTCAAGCCAACAAATCTGTCTTCTACCCCCACCTAGCCACTCTCAGTTTAATAATCTGGAGGACTGATTTTTCACATCAAGGAATATATCGTATCCCAAGGACATTCTTTCCATTGTAGGGCAAGCCAGGAAGCCCAATAGCAGAAAATCATACCTGGCAAAATGGAAAAGATTTTCCACCTGGTTTCACAGCCAAAACACTATCCCTTCTCGGGCAGACATTACTCAAGTTTTGCAGTACCTGTCAGGCCTATTTAGACAAGGATTTTCCTTTTCCAGCATTAAGGTACATGCATCTGCTATTATCAGGCTTCCCTGCACAGCACCACACCTATCTTCTCACACTGCCACATGAAAGTTCTAAAAAGACTGATTCACTTGAGATCACCTAGCAGGAACCCTATTATAGCTTAGAATCTAAATTATGTGTTAGGTAAACTAACCTTACCCCCCCCCCCTTGAACCTGCTGCCACTACTTCTCTGAAAATGCTCACCTGGAAGAACACTTTTCTTATAAATGTTACATCAGCTAGGAATGTTTCTGAGCTACAAGCCCTCATGTGTAAAGAACCTTTCACTGCCTTCCATAGAGATAAGTTCGCCTTCAGATCAAACCCATCTTTTATGCCTAAGGTGGTAGCAGAATTTATTTTAAACCAGGCTGTCCAGTTTACTAGTCATCTTCCCAAAAAGCACAGAACAGAACAGGGCAGAACAAGCTCTTTGCCCCTGTATGTACAAAGACAAATCAGGTATGGGCTGGACAGGACAAAAACCCCTAATAGAGCAGAGCAATTACTGGTGGTTTTCGCAGAGGGTAAACAGAACAAGCCTGTTTCCAAACAACCCATTTCAAAAGGCATAACTAACTGCATTTTTCTGTTATTCGCACCATGGAAAAGATTAATCTGGGCATATTAAAGCCCACACTACTAGACATGGTGCAACCACTACTGCTTTCTTCAAAGGAGTCCCTACCCAGGCCATCCTATAGGCAGCCACATGCAGCTCAGGTCACACTTTTATAAAACACTGTAACTGAGGCCATGTCTGCAGAGCTAGAGCAGGTGTCACTACTACCAGCCTGCAGAATTTTATATCCTAGTTCACATCGATGACTCACTACACAAATTTTAGCTCTGGATCCTTGCCAGGAATCATTACTGCAATACTGGCTATGAAGAACATAGTACAGTTGTGTTCCACTTACCATAATTGGAGATGTTCGAGTATATCAGTGTTGCAGTACATAATCCCATCCTCCAGTTCCACTATCTACCCACCACTTGTCTCCCCCTTGCTTGGGTGCAAGGAGTAAAGGAATTTTTTTCTGCAGATAGTCCTTTTATTTCCATTATCCCCTTTGTGTGCCTCCTATGTTTTTCCTTGTTTCTCATTTAAATTCAGACAGCTGGGAAGGTAGTGCTGTCCTCAAGCATCAGACTGCTGTTTCACTGCTTAGAAAGACCTGCAAATGGTGCTGACAGACACCCTTCTTATACCCTGATGTCCAGATGCCAGTCTTTGGATGTCTGTTGGCTAGGGATGATGTAAAGCCTCTGGAAATTGGGCCGCTCACAGGCTGTTGTATAGCAGGAAGACCCAGGAATCAGTACTGCAACACTGATCTACTCAGACATCTACAGTTATGGTAAGTGGAGTACAATGTACTTTATTCAGTGTAGAACCTTTTTAAGTGTGAGTTGTGTGGGGTCTGTAGTCTAAGGCAACAGTGCGTATTTTGTACAAGACCAAAATTCATTTACTTAGCTATTTTTATCTATCTATCTATCTATCTATCTATCTATCTATCTATCTATCTATCTATCTATCTACCTGTCTGTCTATCTATCTACCTATCTATCTTTTGTTAGCCAGATCCAAGGACCCTTTCAGCCATCACCCAGGCCTCTTGGACAATGAAAGTACAAATGCAGACATGATTACAATCACAGAAAACCTTACACTGAGTAAAATAAAATTACTTAATTAAGAACATACATAAATGCATTCACAGAAAACATTATATCAGATAAAATACAAATACTGAAATGAGAGTTCACATAAAAAAAAAAAATCTTGCTTTACAGTCGAGGGGAACTAACCAAGCAGGACCCACTATGTAAAGTGAGTGACATTGCAATGAGGAAAGGATAAAAGGCTTATCTGTTATATGTACAGTTCAGTGTAAGCTGCCTTAGGAAATGTCAGAAGCTAGTTCAGACAATTGTTTTGATGAGGTGAGCACTAGTCAGTGAAGAAGTTATTTAACGATATTTATACTGACTTGCATGTATGTCGATCACTATTTTATTTTGTTAGTGATACTGTTATTCAGTGGGGAAGTGGAGCAGATCAAATGTTTACAGCTCCTGTCAGTAACATTATTGGTGCCAGTTGTGTAGACTAGACTGTGAGATCTTGCCCCTTGTGAGCCCATCACTTACTGGTAGTAGCCCACGCCATCTCAGCTGACTTCAAAGTCCCCCACATATCACTAAACAAGTGATCCAAATAAATGATGTGTAAGCCTCTTGTCTTGCTAAGTGCACAGCAGCCAGTAGTTTTTCCCTCTCTAAATATTTGTCCAAGGTTATATTAAATTCTCCCCGGAAAGTTGAATACAGCACCCCTACTGCCAACTGATTCAGGTAGTGCCCCTGCAAAATCAGACAAAGGCTTAATACCATCAGTAGTAGGCCCATAAAAATGTCCCAAAACCGTAGACCCTTGAGAAGTGCTAACCTTAGCAGCCTCTCAATATCCAGACAATTTAGAATACAGTTTATCTAATTGCCAGTTCAGACATCTATGTCCCAATATAGTAAAACATTTCCTAGCAGATGTGACACAGCTAGAAATACCTCAGCCTCTCAATTTTTTTTTATGAAAATGTTCAGTGTTAGTTTTTTTCCAGTTTTGTTTCTTGTAGAAAGATAACATTGACTTTAATGTTAGCAAGGGCAGATGGACAGACCTTTTGTTTCAAAGCATATTCCAAGAATAAACTTCACTGAAGGTAAGGGTAGACTCTTTAGACTACTGATAAAGGCCACCATTTCCCAGCTGTGAAAGGTTTGGAGTGCACACCATCAAAATCATCAACCCCAAGGTTATAGAAAGACCATATCAGATAAATTAAATAAGAGCAATGTTGGAACACTGCAGCCAAAAAGCAGCACAGTTTCTGCTGCATCTGAAGTGAATGGAGCTGAAAAGTAATAATTGAAACTAGGAAACAGGAAGGTCAGAAAACCTTCGTAAGATGTACTCTAGGCATGATGCTTGCCTCTATGAACCTGCAAAACTAATTATCAGTACTGTAGAAAAAAGACAAAGTAATACAAAATGCAAGAGAAATTACTTAACACTGAACATTAAAGATAAAATTATGTAACTGTAATGCAATAATACCAGATCAAAGTAAGCACAGGGCATTTTATGACCTTAAAACTGCTGAAAGTGCAGTGAGAAAAGGAAAAAATATTGCAATGATAAACATTTATAGAACCCTAATTAAGGTTACAGCAATAGAAGACAGATATAACAGATGGCAAATTTTCTGTGGATGCAGTAATACAAAAAGTCACTAGGTGGAAGCATAACATTTTGCATTCACAAGAAATCAAACACAGCAAAATCTCTTGTATGGTTCATAGCTTTGTACTAGGCTGATGGTCCTGGGGCCTTTACAAGCCTAGCCATAGGATTACCCTGGCATCGTGCCACCTCACCTTAGTTCCCAGTGCCTCTGTCATGTAGAGCCACTGGAGTTATCCCCGGGGTGAATTTTCTATTTCCCATCCACTCATCAAGATTTCTCTTCAAGAGGGTCAGCGAGGTAGTCTGCTTGACATGTATGGGAAGTCTATTCCTTAGCATGGGCTGTCTCTGTGTTATGAACCTGTCCCTCCAGTACATTCTGTTGATTGTGGTAATGAGGCTGAGGTCTCTGGAGCGTGTGATGCGGATGGATTGGGATTTCTTTAGATGTAGCATTTCTAACAGAGCTGGGTCAGACATGGCTTTGTAAGTCAAGCAGAGATCGCCTCTAAGTAGGTGATAAGAGACAGAATAGTTGGAGATTTTTGAGTCTGTCCATATAGGACAAGTATTTAAGGCCTAAGATCCTCTTTGTGGACTATTTTTGCGGCCTCTCCAGTTGCTGTAGGTGTCTAGTGAGGTACATGCCAAATGGGGCATTGTACTCGATGACTGGCCTAATGAGGGAAGAGTAGAGGGAGACAATGACCTCTTTCTTCCTGGATTCAAAACCTTTAGTAATGAGATGTGCCAGACAGAAGGACTTTCTGACCACAGTGGCAATGTGGTGGTCAAAAGAGAGGTTGCTGTCAACCTGTGTTCCCAGATCTCTTATGCCGACTTTTGTGTTCAGTGGACTACCATCAATGTGGTAATTCATGGGAAGCAGGTTTTTCCCAAAGGGGATGATGACACATTTTTTGGCATTGAGCTTAAGTCCATGGTTCTGACACCAGTCATTGATCTCAGTGAGACCTTTCTGTAGGATGTCTACATCACTTGGGGAGTTAATTATGGCTCCCAACTTGTAGTCGTCAGCAAACTTTGTCAGCCAGAGTCCCTTCGTGTTGGCCTGAACTTCAGAGAAGTAGATACTAAATAGGAGAGGACCTAGGACCGAACCCTGTGGGACTCCACTCATGACTGGTTGACAGTCTGAGTTGGTGTCAGCTACTTTGACACTGTGGGTTCTATCTGTGAGCCAGTTTGCAACCCACCTAGTGATATAGGGGTCGATGCCTAGCTTAGTGAGTTTTTCTATGATTCCTGAGTGGGGAATTGTATCAAAGGCCTTGGCCAGATCAAGGTAGGCTGTATTAACCATCTTGCCTTCATTCACAACTCTGGTGATTGACTGAAAGAAGACAACCAGGTTGAGCAGGCATGATCTACCCTTCACAAAACCAAACTGTGTGGGATCCAGAGTTTGGAGGTTCCCTATGTCTTTGTTTATTAGGTTCATGATGATGCATTCCATAGCTTTGCATATCAGACTTGTCAGGCTAATGGGGCGATAGTTCCCAGGGTCTGTAGTCATTCCTCCTTTGTGGAGAGGGATGACTGTAGCAGTGTGCCATTTGGTAGGAACAAAGCTTGAGGTGAGGTTGTGATTGAACAGGGCACATAGGTAAGGTGCCAGTTCACTCTGTAGTTCATGTAGAACACATCCAGGGATATTGTCAGGTCCCATAGAAGCTGTATTCTTGGCCTTGGACAGTGCTGTTTTAACTTGTGTTGCAGTAATACTGGGTGCCTAATAATGTACTGGTATTGTGATTGGTCCTTGGGTGGGG